>NW_013669855.1:59386-61152 GCF_000517525.1 Limulus polyphemus
CCGCAGATTGCGAGTCGAGCGTCCTAACCACCTGGCCATGCCGGGCCTCAACTTGAATGCGTGAGTACTGATATCTAAATCTAGGTTGTTTGCTTTGTTTTTAGTGGAAGAGGTTTTCTATAGAGTGAGCTCTGGCAGGTAAGTTTATAAAGCTATATCCAGAAAACCTTGATAATTCAGTATAAGGATAGCGTCTATATATCTGCAGTCGTGACTGACTTACAGAGCTTTACTGTAATATTTCCTAGTAAGGTTTCTAGTCTGAATAAAGACAGAGCTACAACTTGCAGACTGAAGTCACTTCCCATTGGAAATCCCTAAATGTCTCAGCGGACATGTTTGCCGAAATGCACATATGTGTTATCAAGTAAAAATACATGACCTACACGAATTCATTTAACGTGAAATAGTGGTAATTTTTGTGAGTTACATTGCCATAGAAAGTTGTGTGATTATTGGCGCTGAGTATTAACTTACCCGAATTATTAAACTACCTTGCAATTGTTGATGAAAAACTTCAATGATGGGATATTTACTATGTAATAATCTAAATGATCAATAACTTTATTTTTACCCATGAGACAGTCATTGTTGCTAGTCGTGAATAACGTTAGATATGTTATCCATTAATTGATTGTGTTTTTAAATTTATTTATCCACTTTCTAAGTACAATTACATTTGAATTTAGTTTTTAACTCTATTTATGTAAAAATTTACTGATAGGTATAATAACTATTGGACCTCTTGACCCAGAAGTCACCAATAAAGTGTTCGCATAGCTAACATAACAGACACTCAGGTCATCGTACTTAAGATTTAAGTACTTAAGTCAAAATCGCAATTATCAAGTTCATAAGCATTTCAATCACATATATTGATCATCAATGATTTTCTGATTTTACTTATTCAAATCTGTAATTGTAATCTCCTTAATTACATGTCTTAATTTTAGTCACACAATTTTGATTATATATTTAATATCAAACAATATTTTTTACTCCAATTTATTATAAGTTCACTTCACGTGACCATCCACTACTTTAGTTATGATATAATCCATGTCAGACCTTCTGGTAGACCTGTAGTAAATTTTTCTAATACCCATCACGGCACACCCTCTGATGGTTCTACGTTGAACTATGAAGATCCTCCTTCGGGACGTCACAGTACGTGATACCAAATCCTGGGGTTAATAAAAACTTAAATTAATTTGTATTTAGTTGCGATGAAGGAAAGTTCGTTTCTCGTTACATTATAATTTCTTCATTAATATGTTTAGAAGGACTATAATCTTTAGTGAGGGTTGCTATTGTACGTTCTCACTGAAGATAAATGCTTGTTGTTATTCTGTTAAAAGTTTAATCATTTTAGATCAAGTCATAAATGCGGAATCAGTTTATTAATAATTTAAGTTTTGCGTTTAATAATGACTCCATCTTTTTTATTCCGCATGTATTAAAACAACAGATATGACGGTATACATTTTATGTTTTCGTTTCAGTGCCATTAGTGTATATTACGGAACTATATTTAGCTCAACTCGACTTACTGCAATGAGATGCAGGTACCATTATCAGGTTACATATAGCACAGATATCAATATATATAAAAGCCAAGTGTCGGTCGGTCAGTCAGTCGGTCAGATCAAATTTCGTGAGTTACACGAGTCCATTTTCATTTTTTCTCCCATAATACTTCCTCTTTTGATTGCCTGTTCCCATTTTAGTTGAATTTAATCGCTAACATAAGCTAACATAACAAGAGC
>NW_013669855.1:61162-63745 GCF_000517525.1 Limulus polyphemus
TGTTAGATATAGGGTAGTTTGGTATATATAAGAGGGGGAAAACTTGACGGGGCAAGGTCATGTAGTGTGTGGGTAGATAGTGAGTAATTGAACTGCAGTAAGAGAGCACGAAAGACGTTACAGCGTTTGTTTAGCGCGATTGTTGAAGTTGAGTGTATTGGTAAAGTTATATTCGGAAATAATAAACCAGTTTTATTAAGAAAGAACTTGTGTCGCTTAAGTTTCGTCGGAACGAAGTTACGGAAAGTTAATTAACAAACGGAGACGTAACAACTATCTGTCCTATGGTATCTAGTGGTGAGTATAAAACTTTACAATTACCATACAAAAAAGTTTCTGTGTTAATTAATGATCGGTTTTTCTAAGAATTTTTGTCAAATAATTGTAATGAAACTGTATTTTTATGAACAACAACAACGTTAAACTGTCGCAGCCTCCTTTCCGTGACAGAAAATAAACATTTAAGTTCCAGGTGGGGAAAGATCTACAGGAAATAGGATTTTACCAAATGTACATATTTCTACGTAACTAGTTGTACATAAACTTGGGGAACCCGTGAGAGGCTATTTATATTTTCTGTCTTACTCCCTTTCCTGTTTCAATGAACACAAGCATGCTCATGTTGCACAAGCGATAAATATAGCTCTGTGTAAGGTCGATTTCTGAAAATATATACAAAAGTATGTGTATTTCAAACTTAGAAAACTTTATAACTGATATAACATATTTCGGCACAGGTAGGTTTATAGATAAAACTGAAATGTGAGAGTTTCTCCGTTTATTCCTTGAAACGTCCGTCCTATCCAGTTTCATTTCTTGAAACGTTCGTCCTGTCCAGTTTCTTTCTGAGCGTAGATTTGAACAGTTCAAATTGGCTCCCCCTCTCTGTAACGCATCGGTGAGTCAGAGGGCTAATGATATTGAAAATAGGGTTTCGATACTCGCGGTTGGAACAGCGCTGATTGTCCATTGTGTAGTTTTGTGCTTAATAACAAATAGTTGCAACTGCTACTTATGTAAATCAATCTTGTAGTTTTCATACGAGATTTTTCATAAACGTAATACATAAGAATTATTATTACCCTCTAATATATTATTCTGAAGAGTAAGTGTCAAATCCAAAGAGTCTAGAAATTGCTTAAGAAATTTAAAAATGTTGATATGTGGTTGGTGAATATAATTATTATTATTATAAGTTTAGTAGACTATAGTTACCCAAATATTTTGAACGGCCAGAAAAACATAAACAATATTTTTAAAGCTTCCACGGTATCTATAAATATGCGTTATTCATACATAAATTGTAATGAACTTCTTGAATGTTTCTATGATGTGGTGTTCATGTTTGCATCAACAGATGACACGACGCACGATCCTTCGATTGTTTCTTTGTTTGTAGTTAAGCACAAAGCTACACAATGGGCTATCTGTGCTCTGCCTCCACCAGGGGTATCGAAACCCGGTTACTAGCGTTGTTAGTCCGCAGCCATGCTGCTGTGCCACAAGGGGGCGATCCTTCGAAGAAAAAAGCGAAAAAAGACGATTAAAACTGCTTTGTACAAAAATTGTATAATAATATAGTTTTATGATGTTCCTCTTTTGTTTAGAGCTTGAAAATTTTCATTCTACTTATTTGTTCTTTATATAAGATACAATTACAATACATAATGGTAAAATGCTATTTAAAACCATATAATTAAATTTTTAATATTTGTATTGTTTCAGTGTATATATAATCAGATTGAATAGTGAACTTATTTACTTTGACTACTGTGAACATATAAGTGAAATATGTAATAATACTAATATATTTGATTAATGTGTGAATAAATTGAGAAAAAGCGTTCATAATACATTTTTAAAACATTAAACTCTCACGAAAAAGGTTTTAAAGTTGTTCGTTTATTTTTTCCAAACTTTTCTTGGCTGAAAAAATGCTTTGTTTGTTTATAATTAAGCACAAAGCTACACAATGGACTATCTGTGCTCTGCCCACCACAGGTATCGAAACACGGTTTCTAATGTTGTAAGTCCGCAGACATGCCGCTGTGCCACTGAGGGGCGAGAAAATGCAGTTGCGGCAATAGACGTAAAAAGTCTCACTTTCTTCTTGATGTAAAAGTTAATTGAAACCGTGGAAGCTTTAAAAATATTGTTTATGTTTTTCTGGCCGTTCAAAATACTTGTAAAGTACACAATATTTTAAAGCGTATATATGTATATTGGACATAATGGTTCTGCGATATTAAATAATTACAATTCCAAAATAAAGTTCTTGGGAAATATAAAATACACTCTTTATATCTGTTTCGTTTTAAGTGAATTTTATAAATTAAATGTTTGTTTTTCTTTTCTTTCTTCTTATCATTCTAATATTTTTGTACTTTTAGATGTTTCTACATTAAATGTTACAAATTAACACTTTCGTTTACTAACATTTAAACACTAGAGGACACTATAGTTTCTTATTTCTTTCGTGGTAAGCCTAATTGTCATGTGGTGTATGATGCAGTAAATCGGCAATATATACTAAGATTACAAGAAGTGTTAAGCTATATATATATATATATATATATATATATA
>NW_013669855.1:63946-87359 GCF_000517525.1 Limulus polyphemus
ATATATATATATATATATATATATATATATATATATAGCTTAACCTTTTAACAATAACAGTATACAGAACAACAATAATTTAAATAAGAAGTGCGATTAGGCCTAAGATGAGATTTAGCAACATTTTGTTACTCTTAGAATCCTAGTTTTATAATTAATAATAACGTTATGCTCTTTACTTTACGCTTTAGCATATGATTATTGGTGGTAACGTTAGGGAATTTTTACTGCACTGGTGTACAGGCCAAATTAATGTCAAACATAATTTTATTTACCAGAGGTTTTTTTTTTTTTTTAGTACAAGGGAACTACAATGGAAAGACACTGATATGTTTTCTTTTGTGAAAACTATTGGGATATTCATTCCAAGAAGAATATCTAGGACTAGCGAGACTACTATTACTAAGCTGAACCAGAGCTTTTATATAAAAAGAAATGAGACTTTAAAATGTCTTCTTTTTCAGTGTTCAACTAAACTGAGTAGTAATAATGAAATATTGTATAAGAATGGGAAACATCGTTACTTAAGCACTTTTCTCTGTGGAAGAAATTATTTTAAAGTAACTAAGTTACATGTACAGTACCTAACTACTGATACTTCCATGAGTTATTCAGAAGTTATTTCTTATTTAGCAGAATCACTCCAGTGTACTCATGATGAAATGAAAGGAATTGCAAAGAACTACCCTAGGATGTTGAAACACTCTAGTGATAAACTTTTAGAAATTTTGTGCTTATTGCACAAAGTAGGGTATACTAAACAACAAATACTTGACCATCCATGGCTTCTCAGTTACTCAAAATTTACCTTGCAAAGAAAACTTGGCATTTTGCAGGAAGCCAATATCATTGACAACATACCTTTATTGTTGATTTCAGAATACAAGCTAAGAAGAGTAATAAATCAGATAAAAAGATATTCTGGTACTACACCTAATCTAACAATTCTAGATCTTAATGAGCGGATTGAGTACTTTGAACAATATCTACAGGTCAATAGAGCCCAAGTAATCAATTTGTTACAGCAACATCCATATCTTTTGACAATGAACCTTGACCGAATTAAGAATATAATGGAAATGATGCTAAAAGCGGGTGTCACTCCATTGTCTATTAAGAAAGACCTGTGGATTTTTCTTCATAATGAAGAAGTCATGAACAGTCGAATTGCTCAGTGTCAAGCTTTGGATATACCAGTCAAACCATGGATGTTACGTTGTCCAGAAAATACATTTTTGAACTCCATCAGACGTTGGAGAGAAAAAAGAGAAGTGTTTGGTGATCATTATGATGCCAGAAAATACTTGGCTGAAAGACTGCAGTGTAGTACAGATTATGTAAAAGTTTTAGTAGAGAAGAATAATCAAATCCTTTCAATTAATCCACCAAAATTAAAACAGGTAAAGAAAGGCTTGTGTTTCTTTAGTAAAGTTAATTATGTACAAATATGCAGTTCAGAATGATTATCTAATTCATTATTTTGCCTTAATATATTAATACTTTTTGTAAATAAAATGGATACATTTATTTTATATTTGTTACTTTTAGAGTTTGTATTAATGAAGGACAAAAGTTATATTTTTACACAAACAAGTGTATATGGTTTTTTTGAGCCCTTTTCAGTAAGTCATTATCCTAACTTAGATGAAGAGATCAAAGCTCTACACAATATACCAAGTGAGGCCTAACTAATGATTTGCATAGAGAGATAATTACATTTTTTGACTTGTGATCAATAGGTCTATAAATATACCCTAAAATTTCATTTGCTTCACTACTAGCAACAGAGAACTGCTTTGATGACTTAAGTGACATATCAAATATGCTTTTCTTCAGTCATGCTGTTTAATAGGTTCCTAGCTGTATTAACTGTGTGATTAAATTATGATAATAACCCAAATGTATTACTTGTTATAATTGAAGGTCATTTGCCAAATATTTGTCCAACCTACCAAATGATCCAAATTGTTCTATAAGGCCTTAAGAGCTAGGAATACTGAGTTTAATATCACTAGCAAACTTTACTAATGATGCCTCTATCAGATCATCAAAATCATTAATGTAAATAAGAAAATGCAAAGGCTTGAGTAAAGTTTGAAAATGATTTGAATATTTAATGAAAATAAACATACAAGTTAATGTAGTAACAAATTTGTATAGCTAAACTTGTAATAAAGTTTTCTTTATTACACATTCAAGCAGTCTTCATACTTTAGTGTCTCAAAGTGAGTTCTTTGCCATCAAAGGCTTGAGTACTTGCCCTTTAGGTACTCCACTAGTAACAAAGGTCCAGTTTGAATTAACTCCATTTAATAACAACCATTTGCTTTCTTCAATCCAACAACCCTACAATACAGTTAATTAGCTTTTATCCAACACCTGCCAAGAAAGAAGAGATAGATGCAAACAAAATGTTCAGTGAAATGAATATGTAGAAAAGCATTATATTAGCAACCAATACACTAACGCTATCAGGTATACAGATGAACATGTTAATATTCAATTTGTGGTGACAGTTACAAGTAAAACTTTCATCATGTCATCAGTAACAAGTTGCAATCTAATTAAGTTTAATTTGAAAATATTTATTAATAATTTATTTTTACTATTCCTGAAATAAGGGTATTAATATAACATACACTGGACAACCAGGGGCATGTTGGTCCATCATTAGCCATCAAGACTTCCATAAACTGAACTAATACTCAGTAATAGAATATCAACCTCAAAGCCAATCTGAATCATTTAAATACTTGTTAAGTCTTCACTTAAACACCCTTGAATTTACTGCATCAAATACATCCAAAGGCAACCCATTACCAAGACTATCCACCATGTTAGAAAAGTAAAATTGTATTAGTTGTAGGTGACTCCTATCCTGCAAAAATATATATTTGTGTCCAAATTCAATGACGAGGAACCCACTTTGAGACTAATAATGCTTGGAGACGACTTGAATGGGTAATGAAGGAAAACTTTAATATAAGTTCAACATAATAGCAAATGTACAACGTTTCAACAAGGTTTTGTCATCATTACCCATTCAAGTTGTCTCCAAGCATTATATTTGTGTCCCCTTAACATTGTCATGCCCGATGGGGTTTTTATGTTGCTCAAGACCAAAATTGCATCACTGAATTAATAAAATTATTGAGAAGTTTTTCGAAGTCCATTTCCATGTTTTATATTTTAACATACTACTATAATATTGTTTCTATTAAATTGTATTATTTAATTAAGTTTAAACAGAAATTTAACAATAAAAACATCCTAAGTATGTTTTAGGTTATACATAAGCATCCTCTAAAGTTAAACAATAGTCTTTGGGGATTTTTTAAACTTTTTTCCACCAAAATTACAGCAAAATACACCTGTTTAATCAATAGTTAACTATTTTCAACAGTTTGGTCTATAAATCAATGGTCCTGGTGTATACAAGCTTAATTTTAAACATTTTACCTAATCCTTGTCTCATATGCCTCATTTGTCATGATCTTATGTAACAATGTGTTTCAGTGTCAGATATAAAAGACTGTTTAGTGTAGGTAGTATTATTAATTAACTTGTGTTCGTAATTCATTGATGTCGAAGCTATCAAACATTGTGTTTGTAATCCATTGATGTCAAGGCTATGGAAATTTCTAGAAGACCTAAGTGATAGACGTATAAATAGCTGCAACCAGATGAGCAGAAATAGAGTAAAAGTAAAGTCGCAAAAGAGAAGTTCAGTTGGAGAAAAGTTAGAAAATGTAAAGTTAACCTTTGTGGGAGTGAATGGCCTAACAGTCTATATGTTAGAGTGAGATTAACAGTTTGAAAGAGATAAGGAGAATAATTCGTTTTGTCAAAGGGTGTTTTAAACTAATTGAACCTGCCTGTGTGGACTTTGACATAAGGCAGAAAATTATTTGAAATTCAAGATACAACTGCAGTAACTCACATGACAGCATAAGTGAATTATACATGGATACTAGTGCAATAAAAATAAAGAAAAATAGTTCAGCTTGTCAACTGAATTCTAAAGCAGTTGAATTGGCCTAAGCGGACTTTGACAAGAAGAAAACTGTATAGTGTTTAAGATACAACTATGATCTCCTCAGTGTAAAGAATTTTGTACATACCTTAAACTTGTTTTGAATGTGTGTGTGTGTGTATATATATTATTTTAAAAACAAGTGGAGAGTGTGCGTTTGTTTATTGTCATATTTATCACCAACAAGTCACAGACACCTACTGTAGAAGAATGCTTAGCCCAATATACCCATATATTTACATCACTATATATACTACTAAAAAAAGTAGGTTCCAACATTTGGCAAGCCACAGCCAGGATTATACAGTGGTAAATGGAGGTAGAAGAAAATGTGAACAACAGCGGAAATAAGTAGGCATGTGTACGTACAATTTCTACAGTTGTAGGCACAACTGTAGAAGTAGCACAAATAGTGTCGAGATTACAATCATACTATATAACCATGTCACATTTTGATAAATGGATAGAAAGAGGAGAGTTTCTCGGGTTAAAAGACAATGAACTACAAGAGTTTATAAAACAAGAACTAGAGAGAGAATAAGAGCACAAATTGAGAAAGAGAGAGAGAGAAGAGACTACAAATAGAGAGAATAAGAGCACAAATTGAGAAAGAGAGAGAGAGAAGAGACTGCAAATAGAGAGAATAAGAGCACAAATTGAGAAAGAGAGAGAGAGAAGAGACTGCAAATAGAAAGAATAAGAGCACAAATTGAGAAAGAGAGAGAGAGAAGAAACTGCAAATAGAGAGAATAAGAGCACAAATTGAAAGAGAGAAGAGACTGCAAATAGAGAGAATAAGAGCACAAATTGAGAAAGAATAAGAAGAGAGAGAGGAGGGACTACAAATAGAGAGAATAAGAACACAAACTGAGATTGCAAAGCTCACTCAGCTGAAGGAAGAAGGACCCAAGAATGATAACGGAGTCAGGGCCAGCCGACTCAAGCTTTGATGAACAGAAGGATGACATGGATGCTCTCCTGGAGAGATATGAAAGATTCTTCCAAAGTCAGAACTGGGACAAAGGTGACTGTGCAGTCTGTCTCAGCCTATTTCTTACAGGAAAACGCCTTCAAGTATATTCAGGTGTGACATCAGAAGATGCTATAGACTATGACAAATTAAAAGTGGCTTTACTGAAGCGATATGAACGTAATGAAGGTGTTTGCTGGAAGCTCAGACACGTCAAACCTGACACTGGAGAAACTGTATTTCAGTTTGTGGCGATACTTCAGAAGATGGACTGACATGGCCAAGTGTGACAATAGTTTGAGGGGCTGGCAGACTTATTCTTACATGAACAATGCATGATCACGTGTTCAACAGACATGTCATTGTTCCTAAAGAAGAGAGCACCAACAGATATAGAAGAGGTGATCAAGCTGGCAGAACAGTATATGGAAGCCCATGGAGGGGATATAACTGACAAGTCCAAAAATATCCAGTTAAATTCAAAACCAGTGATGGTTGACTAGAATGAAGAGTCTGCCAAAGGTGACAGGAGGTTAATAGACAGAAGGGAGAAGACATGCTATGTTTGTTAAAAAATGGGATACATTGCAACGGAGTGCAAGTTCATTACCAGCAAGCAACAGTAGAAATCTCAACATAAAGCAGCTGTAGCTATTTACAAAGATAGTGCTAGTAAAAGAAAAGAGTGACTGGCACCATGGATGTTACTGCCAGAAGAAACAGAATCAAGAAAACATCAGATTTGCCACAAGAAGGAATTGCTGATTCCATGATTGATCAGTGCACAACTAATGGTTGATGGTTGGCTCAAGTTAGCAAATGGATCAACAGTGCCAGTAGTGCTTGGAGCCGTGTGACAAACATCAAGAGGTGATACCAAATCAGAACATGCCAGTAAGTGAAGGATATGTTGAGGAAAAGAAAGTGAAGGTTTTATGAGACACTGGGTGCAGCAGTGAGAATTAGATTAGTATCTGATGATCAGATGACAGACAAGGTATGTCTGTGTGTGTGTTAATTGATGGGACATTGAGAAAGTTTCCCATAGCAAAAATAAAGGTGGATACTCCATATTATTAGGAGACCTTGAAGCCATATGTATGAAGGAACCAATATATGACTTAGTGATAGGAAACAAACCAGGTAGTAAAAATATGAGGGAAGTGTAGGAGAAAGACCCTTCACCACAGAAACTTCGGGACAGTACTTGAGAGGAAGTCAAGCACAAGACAAAGAGGAAAGAGACTTACAAAACAGAGGATTGGAAAGGAGTATTGAACTGGACCTATCAAAACAGTTTTGCTGGGAAAGCCAAACCCAATGACAATCAGAAATGCTTCTATAACAAGAAGGTAAAGGGTCAACATTTCAAGGTTAGACAGAAGGTTTTAGTTCTGCTACTCACAGCCAACAACAAGTTCACCCGACAATGGAAAGGACCTTTCACGGTACAGGAAGTGGTCCACAGAATGCACTCTAAAGTGAAAGTTGATGGAACAAGCATTGTCTACCATGCCAATCTGTTGAAGAGGTGCTTCAAGAGAGAAGAAGACCTTATGGGTGCAGCTATTGATGTACAGATGGACATGGCAGGTGTGGCTGTCATAGAAGCAGAATCTGAAGACAATGACTTTGTTATAGGAAATAAGGACCTACTAGGCCTAAGAGAACTGAGTGGAGATGAGATGTACAAAAACATCAACATAAGTGAAGAACTGGCTGGAAAGAAGAAGAAAGAGGAACAAAATCTAGTGTGTCAGTATACAGATAGATTAGGAAATACAGACCCCAGACAACATGAGATCAAGATGAAGACAAGGGATCCTGTCAAGGTGAAGCCCTCATGAGAAGAGACCTACAAAGGAACTGCAAATGTTGGTGTAGAGTATATGAACTAAGAACAGTCTTTGTATATAGTGAAAAAATATTGTAAATATTTCTCTTATTGTCAGATATAAAAGACTGTTTAGTGTAGGTAGTATTATTAATTTATTTATTTTCTGTTTGTAATTCGTTGATGTTGAGGCTGTTGAATGTTCTGTTTGTAATCCATTGATATTGAGGCTATGGAGATTTCTATGAGGCCTAGGTGAGATATGTATAATAGCTTCGAACAGATGAGCAGAAAGAGTAAAATAAAGTCATGGAAGTGAATGGCTTAACAGTTTATATGTTATAGTGAGATTAACAGCTTGAGAAAGTAATTCATCTTCTCAAAGGGTGTTCTAAACTAATTGAACCTGCCTGTGCAGACTTTGACAAAAGGCAGATGACTATTGAAAGTTTGAGATACAACTTTGGTAACTCACACAACAGTGAAAGTGAATTATACACAGATACTATTGTGGTAAACATAGAGAAAAATAGTTTGGCTTATCAACTGAATTCAACAGAAATTGAATTGGCCTAAGTGGACTTTTGACAAGAAGAGAACTGTATAGCGTTTAAAATACAACTATGATCTCCATAGTGTAAAGAATTTTGTACATATGTTTAACTTGTTTAGAATAATTATATATATTATTTTAAAAACACATTGTCAAATTTATTGCTAAAAAGTCACAGACACCTGCTGTAGAAGAATCCTTAGCCAAACACACCCATATATTTACATCACTATATTTCTGACACGCACATTTGGTAATCATAGAGTAATAAACTTTGTCTGTAACTTAAAATGCTATATAGAAGATGTTATTTATTCATATACATGTCATGAAGCAATCGGGAAATGTTGGAGAAAGGGATTAGCTTAAAATAATGTTTGAAATAAATGTTTTTGAGAAGAACTTACACTAACAGTTATGTGACATTTTATTTATAGTGTCTAAAACATGCTATATCATTTAAATATTTATTCTAATCATTATATAGTAATATTAACTCAAAAAAATACTTAAAACTATGGAATAAAAACTGATTTACGAGTGTTAGGCTTAGAAAAATTCAGTTCATTATTGACCAAATGCAAGATCTTAGAAGTGAATTAGGCATAGTGCTTTGAACTGAAAGAAGTTATTGTGGTTTTTGTATTTAATCAGCAGAACTAAATACAATAATTTAGCATCTTTTTTATATTTAGTTCATAATCAAAACATAATTCACTATTCAGAAAGATAAGCTATGTATGCACTAATACTACTAGTAGTATGATAGTTAGGCTACTCATTGCTGTTACTAATATTTTTCTTCTTTTTGCTATTTTTACTCTCTGTAGTCTAAGACTCGCACTTCTTTTTCTTTATAAGTTAAAACAAAATCAATATAAAATAATTTTTTTGGTATTTTGTAAAAAAAATAAAAATATGTGTACAAAACTTACAAATCAAAATACATAAAACAGGAGCATCAATGATGATCACAAATAGTAAGTACTTAGGAGTAAATCTGTAAAGTGTAAGTAGGATAAATGAATAAACCAGCTTTGAACATAAATATATATATGTTTTATAGAGTTTACTAAAAGTCATGAGTAGAATACAAAACAAATTAACACTGCAGTTCAACATTGTTGCCAAATTAAAAATCTGTTGGCTGTCTGGTGATGAAAAACAAAACAAAACTGTTAAGTTATACATTGAAAACTTTATACAAATCACGAGTAGAATGTAAAAATAAATGAAAACTAGCTTAACATTGTTAATAAAAGGCTATTTGGAGATGAATAAACAAGCATGGATCAGTAGCTGAAACCAAACTGTGAAGAAGTTACATACAAACTGTAGATTTATACATTATTCAGATAGATGTACACTGAAAACTTCATTATGTAGTTTCTTATAAATGAATGGATGCAAAAAATAAATAAAAACTTTAGTTCAACATTGTTACCATTACCAAAAAGTTATCTAGAGAAAATCGAAACTGTGAAGAGCTTGCATGCAAACTGTAGATTTATACACTGTTCAAGTAGAGGTTTTAGACAAATCATGAGTAGATGCAAAAAGTTATCTGGAGATGAATAACAAAGTGCAGATGAGTAGCTGAAACCAAACTGAAAAGAGCTTACATGCAAACTGTAAAGTTGTGTACAATTCAGGCAAGTACCGAAAACTTTGTATTTAAACTGAAGCACTAAACGTGTATAAAAATATAATGAAAACTGACCACAGTAATGTAAAATAAATAAAAATTACAATCCAGGTACACAGAAAGTGAACTTGCGTGTTGTTCAAAAAACATATACATAGTTGTAATTGTTTTTCTTATAAGTTAGAAACCTAATTAGCATCACATACTGACTGACTTTAGTAGAAAAAAAGTTAACTTCTTTGAAGAGTCTCAGAAATATGATACTCTTCTAAGTGCCTTACACACAGATGAACTTTGTACTGCTTGCAAATCAATTTAATTAGATTTGTGTGGAGACACAATCTACACCGTTTCCTTTCTTCTTCCTTACTTCCCTGGTGATGCGTCTTTTCCTTTCTTCTATAAGTGCTGGTAAGTACTTTTCAGGTGGTGGATCTTTACCTTTCTTCTATAAATGCTGGGAAGTACTTCCCAGGTGAAAGTCATTCATGTACATCTGACAGTGCTGATGATGGAATATTGACAAACAAGAAGGCCCTCCTCTGCTTAAAGTTAGTGGTTTCTCAAGGGATTCTACCAGTTCTAAGCAGAAATTCTTCTATGTGTATTTTGTCCTTGTTACTTACCTGTTTGAAAAGAATTAACTATAGACGGGTCAGCAAGTTTTAAAAAAAATCTTTTATGTGGAATGACATAGTAGCTGAGAAATTGATCATTAAGATCAACCCCTCCACTAAACATGATGTAATCCATGATTAGCTGTTATTTGTTAGTCCCGTCCTCTTGTAACTACTGTGCATTGTAGAAAGAGCACAAACATCTCTTTTTATCAGTCCACTTCCTAGCAGTCAGTGAATCACAGCTGAAAAACTGCAACTCTCCTATTCTTAATTTACCTGAGATTATATCTGGGAAGTGGGGCCTGTCTTTCTTATCACTACCAAGGAAAAATTATATGTATCCAGTCATGGCTTCTGCCAGAACCCACAATTTGATCCCCCACTTGATAGACTTGTTAGGTAGATATTGTTTAAATGTATCAAGTCATGGCTTCTGCCAGAACCCACAATTTGATCCCCCACTTGATAGGCTTATTAGGTAGATATTGTTTAAATGTATCAAGTCATGGCTTCTGCCAGAACCCACAATTTGATCCCCCACTTGTAGGCTTGTTAAGTAGATATTGTTTAAATGTATCTAGTCATGGCTTCTGCCAGATTCTACAGTTCAATCCCCCACTTTGTAGGCCTGGTAGGTATATATTGTACAAATGTTTCCAGTCATGGCTTCTGCCAGAACCCACAATTTGATTTTCCACTTGTTAGGCAGATATTGTTTAATGTATCTAGTCATGGCTTCTGCCAGATCCTACAGTTCAGTCCCCCACTTTGTATGCTTGGTAGGTAGATATTGTTTAAATGTTTCCAGTCATGGCTTCTGCCAGAACCAACAATTTGATCCCCCACTTGGTACGTATATATTGTTTAAATGAAGTTCTACCCTTTCTTCTCAGCATTTGTTCATCTATGGATAGTTTCATAGAAGGTTGATAGTGAGCTGTAAAAAAACTGTTAGTAGATGATCAAGTACAGGTCTGACTTTGAAGAGTTTGTTATGATTTAGCATTAGTTTTAGGTAGATTATTAGTAACGTTGTTGAAATGCAGAAAGAAAATGATTGGGGATTTTTCTCTGAAAAATTTGTAAGTAAACCAGGGTATGTGAAGTGAAGGAATGGTAGACCAGTAATCCTTAAGAGATGGAAAGTGGGCAAGCTATGCCCATATCAATAGCAACACCAAGTAAAACTAAAATTTCTTCAGAAATAACATGAATGTATTTTAGCATTATATTTTCTTTCTGGTACTGATTTTAGGTGTTCCCCTTGCTGGTGTGCAAATCTGTTTATTTTTTCATCAGTTTTGGTAACAATTTTGTGAGTAAAAAAAAAAAAAGAGTTGGAAAAATCAAGTCTGGCACGTGCTAGCTTGACAGGGCAGGGGCTTTCCTCAAATGTAATCTGTCAACAATTTGAGCTGCTCATCTTTGAGGAGCTCTCATTTCCACTCTGCACTACATACCAGAGGATTTTGTTGTATTTTCTTGCCTCTGTCTATTTTGGAAGTGGATGTAGTGCTGGTCGTGGGAGAACCAGTGACAGTCTCCCAAGATTGTTGCAGGTCAGGAGGAGAGTCTGTTTCCCATGAAGGTAAGTTAGGCTTCTCCAATATCAGTGAATTCATTAAGGCAGGTTCATCTGGATCCACTTGAGCTGATCTTATGATGTCCTCCTCTGACTCAGAGGAAAGAAACTCTTCAGAAGATGAAGCAAAAAAAGAGGAGCAATGCTACATCATCAGAGAGCTCACCCCTTTTTTTTGAATGATTTTGTTGGATCTTTAGAGGCCATCTTTGATGATTTTGATATGTATTACTAATATTATGTTCAATAATTTATAAAGCAATATGGTATGTATAGAATGTGCTTAAACTTAAAAGTTCTAAGAACACGTGCTCGTAACAAATTTAGATAATAACTAGAGTTTACTGTTAACTATATTTGTCACAGTTAAAAGTATTTAGACAGGGTATACAATCTGTATCAGTTGTTACACTCCAATAATGTGTAGTCTGTTACAACAGCAGCATACTGTGTAAAACATAAATTCTAGTAAATAATATCTAATCTGTAAATATCCATAATGCTTGGATGCTAACACTGTGAAGCAAAAACAAATGTATCATTAGAAAATATAAGCCAAAATTTTGGAAACTAAAAATAATATTACCTTACGAGACTGTCAGAAAACTCCATCCAATAAAACTGTTCTCTGTATAGAGTAAAATATTTTAATAGTTACTGTGGAGACTTGATAAACGCAAAGATTTTATATCTTGTTTAAGTGCCAGGTAGAACTAGTACATATAAACAATTTCTTCAGTTTAGATGTAAAATTGTAAGTGTTTCTTACATTATATCATACTTTATTGTAAGTTATCACTCCATGTACCTTTTTCATGTAATTGTACAATACACTGAAAACTAATCTTAATGAAGGAATCTTGGTTAAGTATTCATCATAAGCAAGATTATATCTGAATATTTATGGAAAACATGCTATTTTCATATCTGCATAAAAAGCACATCTTACCTTAGCTGAGATTTCAAGTGCTCAGATCTGTGGACAACAGACTTTTTTCTAGCAATTAAACTGAGTTCTTGTTCATTTGGGAGTCCAGGATGTATTTGAAACATAGACTTTATGTGAAAACAAATAAATAAATCATGTTGGCTATGTAGACTAAACACATTCACATTAAAAAAAAAAGCTGAAGCAGGGAAGCACATTTGGCAGAACATCTGGACTATACATTCCCACAGAAGGGTTGGGAATGCATAAAAAGAGAATTTTTAGTTTCTAATTCCAATATTTCTTGTTTTTAGACTGTTATAATGAGCAATACATGACATAAGCTAATGTTAGTTACTGTAAAGTCACTTTGTTTGTAAATTATGGAATCTTTTTACTTTAGTGAACTCACACTGAACGTATGTAGCCAGAACAGAAGCTAGTGTTATACAGACTTCCTGTAATGTGACTTAAATATGTTCACTATACTGTAGTACTAGTAGTAGTAAGGTTGTATTTTGCATCATGAAGCTGCATGTAAGAATATTTACTAAATTAAACTTGTTTGAAAAGTCAAGTAGAATTGTATGGAAGTGCTGTAATACAAAAGAACAGTATGTACTTTTCTTAATATTATTTCTACAGTGATGTTTAAAAACACTGTGTACATCACCAGCAGTTGATCACTTATTCATCCTATCGATATGCTTGTTTCATTGACTCAATAGACCTATTTAGGACAGATTCAAACACAGAATTTTAAACTTTGTTAACTGAATTTTCAAACTTTTGAAAACTTTTTCCCATCACTGATAGACCTATAATCATCTGTACAATTTCTATCACCTTTCTTGAAAAGAAGAGTAACATTAGCTGATTTCCAATCTTCTGGCACCTGCCTACTGTTGAAGGACTTACAAAAACTATTAGTAGTGACTCGCATCCAATCCTTAACCACCCTCAAAAATATCCTTTGGGAAATATCATCTAGTCCAGGAGCTTTATCATTTTTTAAGCTTCCCAATTTTTTCTTTAACAAGCTCAGAATTAATGTGATAATCTTGTTTCCATCTAGCATATTAAAGTTTTTTCTTTGTCATAGCTTATTGTACAATGTAATATTCATCTCTTTGTTAAGTGAAGCAAACAAAATTATTGTAAGTAGTTTTCCAAATTATTTAAGAACAAAGTATTTGCTGCATTTTTATTTCATCTCTTAACACCAAGTACTTATTCAAAAATTAGTACATATTTCCTCCAATTAGGCATTAATTTTGGTTTTATTTTTTTACAGATTTTGGACTTTCTGTTAGATAGTGGCTTTACTCCGTACCAAGTCTGCCAGTTTCCCCGAGTTTTAAGTCACAGTTTTAAGACTATTAAACAACGAGTTACAGAACTACAAGCTGCTAGGTTTCAACTTGGTTCCCTTCGTGTACTGTGCCTTACAAGGAAGGAATACCAGAGACTGTTAAGAAAGCTCAGGATGTGCCCATTAACCAAAAAAGGGCTTAGTGTAAAGGATTCCTAATACAGTATTTAATGATACATTTACTTAATGCTGGTAACAACACTGCTCTTCCTGACTCTGAGTTTAAAAAAGAAAAATAATTTTTATATACTAGTGATCAAATAACTTTTGAAGTTAAACCTTTCCCAATTGATAATAGTTTTGATAAATTGCCAGTAAATTAATTTAACAAATATTTAGACTGTACCCTTAGACTTGTGTTTCTACAACCATATGTTTTTGCTACTTGTTTGTATACAGCACCATAATAAAAACAATCACACATTCAGTACGTAGGTTAGTGAGAGTTTAAATAGAATTCAATAATTTCATTGAATTCTGTTTACATTCTCACTAATCTACATATTGAATCTGTGGTTGTTTTTAATGTGGTGGTGGGGATTCATGGAGCAAAGTCACAAAACTGTTACCAATAAAAGGTTTTTTTACTATAAGTTTAAAGCATTACAGCAGTTGTCTGAAATAATCAGCTAGTCATGAAAGTGCTTATAAAACATTTTTTGAGGGAGGATTCTGTTTATCTGAGTGACATAATGGAATAATACTACCTAAACTTTGCAAGGACTTGCACAGAAATTTTACTGTGAATTTCTACTGATTTGAAAATAGTTGCTCAAAACTATTATAGGAATAAAGCTATTTATACTGATTAACTGACAAAGTTCAGTAAGTTTATGAAGAAATTCACTTTTAATATATATATAAGAATAAAGTAAACATCTGTGAGTTTTACCATTGAACTTATAATTCTAAGAACCCTTGAGTGAATATGTTATAATATGTCAAACACACTACATCTGTCATATCGAGAACTTATCAGGCTGACTGGGATAAAATAGATAAGTAGTGGTCTAGTAGGTGTTATATTTATTATCAGTATCAATGAACAATGACTGTGATGGTGTTAACTAGATTAAACAATTGAAATGTAATTGTTATCAATTTATTTTACATCATTTGCAAATCATGTTTGAAATTGACTGCATTTGACAAACATGTTGTATTGTATATTTTTGTATAGATTTTAATATTACGTGTTTAGAATTTCAAATTATAGTCATCATTAGTGACTAGTCCATTCTTGTTTAATATTAGTATGTTCCCAGTAATATCAAATATTGTTGATAGTTAACCAGACATGTTGGTTTGCCCTAATAATTTGGTCACTCTGCTTATGCCTGATGGGTTACTTTTTTGTAAGTGATTTCCAAAATGAAATAAAAAATTGACTTGTAAGGTAAGCATTTATGTGTAATGTTTTGAAACTGAAATGCCCAATAGAGGAGCCCCAGGGCAAGAACTATGAGCAACTTAGATGAGAGAGTAGGGGTAGTATGAAAATCAAAGGTTAGCACAGGGAATAAAAACATTGATGAAAGAGTGGTGTAAAGGATCTTTGAATGAAAATCAACACAATCGTTTTCAAAAATGCCCATGTGTCCATGAATCCAGAAAAATCTGAGGTGACTCAGTTGGAAGAGCAAGAGTTGTCATTCCAAAATGAGCAGGGCAGAAGTAAGATTGATGCAATGATAAGGCATGGAGTCCACTAAGAGAATCTGGTGTTATAGTATCTGTTTGAAAACAATTCAGTGTAAAGTGTGAAGAATTGTGACCAGTTCAGCTGGCAAAGACTCAACAGTACCGAAAGTGTAAACAATTAAGGTAAAAGCAGTTTGTCTACATTTGGGTCCATAGGAGCCACCTGTATAAATAAGTAAATAACCCTCAAATGTTGAGATAAACTTAAACAGCGAGACTGATGACAAGTGTCACAAGGGATTTCAGTCAATGAGAAACAAATCAACAGGGACAACATTAAAAAACCATGGAAGAGGAAATAAAAAAACAACAGTTTCAACCATATGGTTGAGATTGACAGACACAAAAGCTAATAGACTGGTGAACATCAAGTGAATAGGGGGAGGAACTCAGCCCCAGAGAAAGAATCTGAGATGAGCTTAGGCCTGAGAGAAATGAGTAAGTGAGGTACTTTATTGATGCATAAGAGAAAAACTAAACAAATCAGGCTGAAGGCAAAGAGGGATATTCAGAGGTAACATTTTGTAGGGCAGAAATGGGGTACATTTCATTGCACCCAAAAAACTGTGTGGAGCAGCAGAATATATTTACTCAAGCTGATGTAAAAGACATTGCAATAAAAAATGCAGTCATAGTTTTTTACCATATAAAAGAGTTTAAGGTTGAATGATCAGCTTCCCAAGAGGATCCAGAAATGGCTCATAAGACGTGTGCTTAGATTGAAGCACAGGCAACAGTTAATCACAATTTCAGTATATGAAAATTTCAGGTAAGATGACTGTCAAAAGTAATTTCCAACTAGTAATATTCAGAAACTTTGGGAAGAGCAACATTGTGAATCTAAAAGAAGTCCTGTGGTTGTTGAGTATGGTGGGTTTGTAAAAAAACAGCATATTTGCATTTAAAAGGAGTAAAACGAAAACACCAGTTAGTGGCCCAAATCTCCACTTAGTAAAACTATGTTAAAGAGAAGAGCACAGAACTTCATTTCTTTCTTGACACCAAATTGAAATGTCATCATCACACATGACAGTAGAGTTGATATGTACGATACAGGTCAGGTAACATTAAACAGAGTAGGGCTAAGATGATAACTTTGATGAACACTTTAAATTTTCCGAAAGAATTAAGACTCAGAATCTCCAATGTTTATTCTGAAAGTTCTATGCAAGAAGATACATAATCTGTGCAAGATAGCCCTCTATAACCAAGACAATAATGCTTGAGGAGCAATATATGAATCCATACAGAGTCAAAACCAGGTTCAGTACTCAAGAAAGTAGCAATTTTGAAACCTTTGTTGACAAATGTGATGGAAGTGGATTCTTGGGGTTTAGACATGCAAACAATTTAAAGTACTTTTCCTTTTATAAAAGCAAGTTTAGCTGGGAGTGATATGACAAGAATATTCTATACACCATAAATTCAAGGACCTTGGCTTCACAAGATAACGGAGACTGGGTATTGGGATGTTAGACAAAGAGTCATTAGGCTCTGTAAAGGAGATAATAGTAGCATATTTCCATGGAAGAGGACAACAGCCAGTAATCCAACCATCATTAAATTCGTTTAGGAAAAATTTTGATAGAATTCTCAGGTGAAGCAATAGAGCATTAATGATACAATCTTAACCAAGAGCTGTATTGTGTTGGTGAAGGGCGGTACTAAATTAACCCGTAAGTAAAGGAGAATTTAGTCAACATAAACGATCTTCAGCCAGTTACTTGGAAAATAGTAGAGTGTTTTTATAAAAAGAATAACGTGCGTGTGCCCCAACCTTCTGGGATAAGAATCGTATGAAAGCCTCGCTTTTCTCATCATTATTGACCTAGTAATGATTTTCATGAAACCAAACAATGTTTCCAGGTCTAAGTTAATAACAATACAGCTAGACATTTCAAACGTTGGAAATTTGAGTATCTTTGTAAGTATTGATCAGAAGGGCTTCCAACTTGCTCGTTTTCCAGTCAGAAAATGACCTTTAACAGAAAAGCTGGTAGATATGAAGATTTTTATATTAAACGATGATAAATTTAGTAATGAGCTTGTTGCGTTAAGGATTCGACTAGAGAATTCTTTTATGAAGTTGCTAGGGAAAACTAAGAAGATGGGAAAAACAGTAAAGTAGACGGAACAAGAATCTCGCTAAAAATCTTTATAGGCAGTTTAGGGAATAGCAAGAGGAAATGGCAAAATCCATTTCAACAGAAACTTTTGCCCAGTTGACCTTGGAAAACTTGTGAAAGGAAGGTAACGTAGTAAAAGGGATTAGATCAAGCATAATCGAGTTAAGAAAAGGGGAAAATTTAATGTTCATTGAACAAATTACATCAGAATAACAATGTATGAGCAAAACGTTACACAATTCACAAGTCTTGTTACCAATGAAAACCCATTCAACTGCTTTGTCAATGTAACTTTAGAGGATCTTGACATGTATTAACCATATCTAAATGTAACATGTTCAAAATTAGCAAATCTGTAAACTTATTATTTTCCTACAGTGATATCATATACTGCATGATTATAGCCGGAAATCATAAAACGCTGATGTATCGCTTGATTAGCAAGTATGCTTGGTAATATTCAAAGGAAAGTAAATATGATTTACTTCAAGAGATGGCGCTACAATAATTATCCGTTTTGATCTAGACTTAGAACAAAGTATGAAGAAAACATAAAGTAACAGTTCAACCCGTAGTATAAAGCCATTATGCTTGCTGTGTTTAAGCATGTAGCGTTCTAAACCGATGTCTTAAAACAGAATCCGAAAAAAACAATTCACAGTATTGAAGAACATTTGGAGCTTTTCTCTCGATAGTTTTAGAACAAAAAGTTTTCCTACTATTATACTGAAAACATATAAGGTTTCTGGACCTGATAATATTTATATTAGAATTTGAAAAGAGATTAAGGATCAGATTTATAAACTGCTTTAATTTAGTTCTTGGTAGGCCATTAGACTGATATCATGTGCCAGAAGATTGGACAGTAGCTAATGTTACTTTGATTTTTAAAGATGTAGATGAAATTTATCCAGTGTGCTTTAGGCAGTTAGTCTTATTTTAGTGGTTGGAAGAGCTTTAAAGAACCCGAAAAAAATATTTGGCAGGATCACTTCATGAAATTCAAAAAGTTTGCTAGGCAGACAACATGAATCTACAAAAAGGGGATCCTCTGTTACCAACCGGTTAACTTTTTCTTTGTTGAAAATGTTATTTGTTTTCTGAATTGGCTTAAAATAGAATTGAATTTACATGGATTTTCAAGAAGTTTTTATAAAGTGCTGTATGGAAGGTAAAACAAAAGCATTTCGACAGTATGTGTATGAGATTAGTGAAATGGATTAAAAATTGGCTAAGTGAGAGAAAGCCCACATTATGTTTATATTAATGGAGTTTGGTTTAAATGGACTAATACTACAAATGATGTGCATCAGAGGTATGTTTGGAACCATTGATATTTCATATTTGCATTACTAAAGTTGATAGGAGCATAGTCAGAAAATTGGGTAAGTTAACTGAATATTTAACAATCTTTCGTGTGACTGGTTGTTACAAGGAGGCTATGATATTACAAAGAAACATAGACCGTTTGATTAGTTTGGAAAATGTTATTTAGTTATGATAAGATGAATGGCAATCCTCTTAATTAAATGGATGAGAACTGGCCATCATTTGGCACATTTTCCTATTCATGTCGCCAAATTTACCATTAACCAATTCAGTTAAATCCGGTAAGAAAAATGTTGGAAGAGGTGGGGGTGCTGGAAACAGAGACGAAATAGACTCGATCTGAGACTGCCTTATTTGCTTTGATGTTTACGTTAAACTGAAATCGATATATGAAGCTCTTTTTAACTGAAAGTTTGAAAGGCAGCTCGCCAATCGCAAAACGTCTTTTACAGCCGAAGGAGTCCCCTGCTGGGACAGCGGTAAGTCTTCAGATTTACACTGTTAAATCAGGGGTTCAATTCCACTCGGTGTACACAGCAGATAGCCCGATATGGTTTTGCTATAAGAAAAAAAACAACACACACACACACACAGCCGAAGGTAATCGACCACCTCAGAAACCAACTAATTCTTTTAAATGTTATTGCTGACGACCAAAATGAATCACCGTAGAGGTAGTCTTCACTCTTTGAATATTTCCCCATCCGCCTTGATGGTGTATCCTTTTTCGTACACACTTTAGAATTACGTAGAATATGCATTTTTCTTTGATTGAACATTTTTATTTATTAAATCATTTATATATGGGACAGAAATGGATAATTCTTGATTTTTTTTATATTTAAGAATATATTGTTACAAATGAAACCATATTACACAGGTATTAAATCCTACCGATTCCAAAATTATTTTCAGTTTCATAGGTTATGTGAAACGCCTTATAGGTTATTATTTTGCTCTGACCCAAAAAATATGGCCAAGTATTGCAATACAGAATTTCTTGATATCGTAAAGTACTGTATTCTTGTTTAACACGTTGTTAAGTCAAAAATATTGCTGTTAAAATGTCTGAAAATTGTTTTGTTTCAGTTAAATTTTATAACATATTAATACCTCTTTTAAAGTAAATGCAAGTCAGGGGTTCTGTTCAGCAAATTTTATAAATTAAAATATAAATACAACCAATTTTTGTGTTTTACTGACTTATTGCGTTATCTATCATTACATTACCTTTTTTTTTATTAGTATACTGAAAAAATGGTTGTCAGAATGCATACATATCCAGGCATGTATCACTTCAACAATTATCTTTAGAATATACCACCTGGTGGTTCAGCAGTAAGTCTTGGAGCTTATAACGCTAAAAGACTGGTTTCAATACTCGCTATAAGCAGAGCACAGATAGTCTGTTGTGTAGCTTTGTGCTTAACGAGAAATAAACAAGCAAACTTTATGTATGTGCCCAAGACTCAGTTTGTAAATGATTGGTCAGTAATATGCCTAGTTGAAACTGATTTGTACGAGGTCTAATGATTGTAATTATAAACGCTGTCTGGACATTTCATGAAATGACAAGTTTAGATGTTAACTGGTCTGTAATTTTGATCACTGGATATAGTTAAAGTGGCTAAAGTCCGATGTTTACTCATCATCCTGACAATAAATAATGTAAATATTTAGAACTTCCATAATGCCCTAGCATACATCAGATAGCACGTAGACCTATCTGGGATCAAAGACCAGCCAAAATTTTCATTTGCTGTTCTCATCCTTTTATTTATGTGGATAATGAAATGACTTGGGGTACTCATTGATACAACTGTTAAAGCTTTGTAGATAGTGTTCTATTGCAAGTGGTAAGGCTGACAAAACATATGATTGTATATTTAGAAATATTGACTACAAGCTTAGAGAAGCCATGGTTTCGTTTATAAACTACTAGCAAGGCGTCATTTAGAGTACTTACTTGCATTGTTTGGCCCCTTATCCTAAGAAGAACATTTAAGTTGATGGAGAGGTTTCAGAAGTGGGATATTAGAGTAATTATGGATGGTGTATGGGTTGTAATACGAGGACTGGTTAAGATCTTGTAATTTGTTTTCTATTGAAAACAGAAAATTTATAGATGATCCAAATGAAGTATTCAAGTTTATTAATTGATAAGATTGATGAATTAGAATATTTTGTGTTCAATTCTGAGGGCAACAGAACAAAAGGTCGTAACTTTAAGATTTAGAAAGGTCAGACATATTTACAGTTGAGGCAGTTTTATTTCTCCAATGGGGTGGTAAATATGTGAAACAAATTGCCAACAAGAGTTGTAGAGGCAGCAACTTTACACTATTTATAGTTTTTACTGTATAGAGCAGCTGAAGTATTCGATTTTTCCGTTTATTTGTATATTCTTGAGTATTAGTAAAAAAATAGGCTTAAATGTTGCTGCTTGTGTTTACTGATGACTAGTTTAAATCATATAAATCAGGTTCTTTAGAGCAGCGTTTGAAATATGTATTCTGTTTAAAACATAATTCAAAAATAAAAGCCAGTGTGTACACAATAATAACTGAATAAATTATAATTACAATGTACAATATATTAAAAGAAGTATATTTAATTTTTTTGTTTTTATAGGCAGTTCTATCAAGACAGAAAATACCTAGTCACTTTCAACTTTATCTATTATTTGCTAATGGAGTGAAAAGCTAAGCAAAGACTAATGATGTTTAAGTTAAAGATATAAGAATTACGATTTGAACATGATTATACTGTTCAATGTAATATAATCTTTGTAACGTATTTATATAAAAGCATTTTCAGACCTAGTCACATTTATAATTCTTTTTTTTTTTTTTAAATGTTAAGTTTTGTATTTTGATTAAAAATTTAATAGGTCACTGGGTACCAACTCTTTTGGACAAAAAACTCCTAACGATTTTATTTTTAGATTCATAATTATAAATTAGTCTGGATAAATGGAAAAACTATTTTTTCCAGATCGTCAAAAGTGGAGATACTATGCTTACGGTGGTGTTAATATTTGCTTCAGAATGCCCTGCCCAATATATATATATATTTTTTTTCTGAAATTGTGATGATGGTGAAAAAGCATTACTGCTAGAAAGTGTGGACTGTAGCAGAGAATATATTAAATGTTAATACACCATCTGTATTTTGTTTTATGTAACTATCAGTATAATCTGAAATATGTGCACCAGTGTTTCTTTTAAGCTTTTATAATGAACGCAGCAACGGAAATAAGTTTTTCTATTTTTAACAGTGGTGTTATTGCAAAGTAATGACATTTGTAAAGGTTTTTATTTTTTTGCTAAACTGAGAAGTGAGTAAACAGTGTTAGCAAGGACTTTGATTGGTAAACTCACAAACGATGAAACCGAAAGATAATTACTGCCGAAGTTGAACAACTCATTCTTGTAATAAAATCAAATTTGATCAAAATATTCCAGTCTTTGCCTTGAAACATTTCAAGTTATTCAGTGGGTTGATAAACCATTGCAGTTATGACATATTTCTGTTCGTGACGTAATAGTTGGGAGAGTGAAGTTATTGCAATATCCTCCAGTACCGTTCCTGTTACAACGGAAATATTAACAATAGAAAAATCACTTCATTAAAACCACCTTTTTCTGGTATCGTTGAGAAAAATGGATGGTTGTAGTCCTTCGGACATTATGTTTTAAAACAATTTCTTTTTTGTGAAACAATAATTAGACTTAGATGTGTGTTAAACATATATGCTCAAATCACATTTCTTTGAAAAACAAACCAAATGGAAATACTGTTACTTATCTGCTCGTTTCCGGTATAGATTCTGTCCGAGGAACTTCAGCGATACAAGTCCTTTCTTAGTTAAAACGAATTGATTCTTTCTTGATACAACTTTTTAGTACACAGAATTTCCACTGTCACTTTAAACTTAACAACCTTTATAACACACGCTATAAATTACAGCGATTCACACACTTTACTTACGGTGCCTACTGTTCCCTTGACTCAGTTATCTATCTCCTCAATCTATCTATCTCTGACCTTGCGCTGGTTTTTCTCGCCAGGCTTATATACTAAAAAAGAGAGCGCCTGGCAAACATTAGGACATTCACTGAGTTCCTCGATAATTCATGATCATTCTAGAAACTCCTGCGCGCATGCTCGCAGCG
The DNA here is from genome assembly GCF_000517525.1 of Limulus polyphemus. NCBI lineage: Eukaryota > Metazoa > Arthropoda > Merostomata > Xiphosura > Limulidae > Limulus > Limulus polyphemus. The sequence continues at coordinate 86,815 of NW_013669855.1, forward strand.
TCGCGTGACTTCCGCTGTCGTAACAATACTATATATGAGCTATGAATGTGATTTACTTGTTAAGTCTGAGAAACGAAAAATTACCGGCCATATATAAATAACAGAATATTGATGAATGTGTATACACATATTTGCAGCGATGTTAAATATTTATATTTATAAATTATGGGGTTTTACATGTATCTTTAAATTTGCTTTACTTTATAGCGTGGCGACATATGCAACTTCGTTCCAAAGAATATTTTCCTTTCTACATGTAACACTATGAATGATGAAGTTTATGGTTCAGAATCTTACGCTCTAAATTTAATATTCATAATGTCTTTGTGAATTCTTAAAAATTGCATCTTTGTGCTTTTTGTTTATAAATGGGTAAGAATACTTATTAAAACAATCGTTTGCTACACAATAAGCTACCTGTTTCGATGACGAGAAACCCACTTTGAGACTAATAATGCTTGGAGACGGCTTGAATGGGTAATGAAGAAAAACTTCAATATAAGTTTAGCATAATAGCAAATGTACAACGTTTCGACAAGGTTTTT
>NW_013669855.1:88231-96143 GCF_000517525.1 Limulus polyphemus
ACCAACACCCCAGGGTGCCAAGGTACCTCATCTAAGTTTTGCAACAGTATTCGGTCATGTGACCTCTTTGTTCAATACTGTATATATATATATCCGTGTCAGTGTAAATTACTTGTACCTGATGATGACAAAAAACCTTGTCGAAACGTTGTACATTTGCTATTATGCTAAACTTATATTGAAGTTTTTCTTCATTACCCATTCAAGCCGTCTCCAACCATTATAAGCTATCTGTGCTCTGCCTACCACGGATATCGAAAGCCAGTTTCTAGCGTTGTCAGTCCATAGACATGCCGCTGGGGGGCTTTTAACCGAGTGCCAGGATTGACTGCTGTGTTTTCTAACGCACCCATAGCTGAACAATAACAATATAGTTTCTGTATCTCACGTTGTTTTGAATAACCACATTTTACTCATCAGTGAATTTCAAAAGAATTTTCGATAAATTTAAGTTTTTATTTAACATAACAGTATTTTGTCAAAACTTACAGCTGAAATGCTATGTTTACACGCTTTTTCTTTGAAACTTATAACGAACTAAAAAGAATATGATAGAAATTTTGGTGTCGAATGTGGATTTTATCATCTTTGTTAAATATAACCAACCTCCTTGCTTCGCCAGCTGATTTTCAGTCAAATTATTATTTATAAGTAGGCTATCATGATAGAAATATACAACAATTGTCTGAAAAATTATATTCTAATTAACTATGCATTTATTTTCAAAGATATTTCAATTCATTCTTTTTGTACTTGTATACGTTTGACCTATCGAATTCAATTTGTATATGTTTGTTTCTCAATAATTCATCTTATTTCTTAGACTTGTATAATTTAGCAGTAATCTTTTATTTAGTACATTTATAACTAGCTGAAGTACCCATCCCCTGGACGGAAGTTATGTAAATTCATGATTAATGAAAGGTTATCTTAGGACATTAAAAGTTGCTTCCCTTATATGTAATTGTAAAAACTTCAAAACCCAAATGTAAAACCGCAAGTGTATATGTATCTTCGCATGGACCCAACAAACCTTCATGCCAAATTTGGTAAAGGTCCATCAACAGGGGCGAAGTAGTTGTAAAAACACCCATAAAAGACGAAAAATTCAAAACCGCAACTTTTTTGTATCTTCCTATGGACCCATTGAACCTCCAAACCAAATTTGAAGATCCATCCACAGGAGGTGAGGTAGTGGTAAAAATTCAAAAACGCCAATAAAACCCGCAAAACACAAAACTGAAAAATTGTATGTACCCCTGCATGGACCAAATGCTCCCCCATACCAATTTTGGTGAAAATCCACTCACACCCTGCAAAGTAGTTACATGGACAGACAGTATTGTTATATTTATAGAGGTACAGAGCGAAAACTTCTCTTGTTTCTAAGTCAATGTAATACATAGTAATGACGTTAACATCTGTTCGATTATGGTGAATTATGGAATTGTCGAACTATTATATCAAGATACACTAAAACTGCTCGAAAAGTTTCAGAAAATGGGAAATTTAAAAGTAAGGAAATCTGTTAAATACTTTCATAGCCACTTCACGTTTAAACATAGAAAAGATATGATTAGAAGTAGTTGAGCGGAAACGTTACACTAAGAAGAAAAATATTTTACCGAGAATCCTCCGCCCTCTTACGGAATTTTGTGGAGGATATTATACTCCACTTTACTTGGCGCCTGGCTGGGTAGCATTGATGTCGGGTGTCTGGTCTGTACTTTGTGGTATTCATGTCTATGGTTGGCAGTTTCGCTTTAAAACCGCAGAATTGGGCTTGTCCATTCTCACAGTCGCTTATAACTGTGTTTTATCACTTTTTATTATAGTTTGGACATATATTTGGTCCTGGTCGCTTATGAAGCAATAAGTTTAAAAACTTACAACGCTAAATCGCAGGGTTCGATTCCTCGCGGTAGATAGAGCACATATATCTCTTGCATTTTTGCGCCAAAAACAAACAAACAAATTTCTATCCAATTGCTTTGATTTTCCCAACAGGTTGATTTACTTTGTACCAGCCAATGAGCGCTTTCCATTTTCAAACTAAGACCAATCAGATGAAAACGTGGAATAAGAGTCAGTTAATGATCAAAGCAGAACTTCAAGAGAAAATTTGGTATCACATTTTCTATGCGGGTATTCACTACATCAAGACACGTAAATTCAACCACTGTGTTTGTCATATTCCAGCCGGTCTGATGAACCCTGGTATTGAACGAATGGCCTCGTCGGCCCCGGTTATAGCAGATATAATGTGGTTGACATATTTTTATACATTCTTCTTCTTTTCTTTCATAAGTTCTTAGAAGTTATTTATGGCTATCATACGAGAAGCTGATCCAGAAGCTAAAAAGTGAAACGTAAGGTGCAATGAAACAAACTTTGTCGAATACAGGAAAGTGTTGAATCATAGGACCTTCAACGAATTTTACAGAATGTGTTTTCCACATACTGTCCTTACAATTGGAAACAAGTTTGGAGACAGTACTTCCATTTTCATTTAACTCTGCGAAGCATATTCGTGTCATATCAATGGTCCGACACTCGTCGCGAATTCGTTATTTGAAGATGTTCAGTATTTCTGATCTTTCTTTTGTACATACGTACCTTCAGCAGTTCCCAGTAAAAGAATTAAATTAAATTCAACATCAACCTTACGCTGGGACCAACCTTCTCTGCCACACGGCAGGATTAACTCAACTTTTTCATGCTTTGACAGCGCCATAATCAGTCTCGTGTCTGAAATCACCTGTGATTCCAAATTTTTCTGATACCTTGTATAATTAGCTTTCAGGGAACTTCTGACTTTAAATATAATGTAAATATAATTGTAGATTTAAGGTTATATTTGTGTAGTTTTTACAGTTATAGCTACTTGTGTGTCACAGCTTGCTGTTTTATTGAGTAATCTATAAACATTAGAATTATTTAACTGTTCAAAAAAATGGTTGAATTTAGGTAATTTAATCTTCGCGTGACCGAAAAAGAAACATTGGAAAGGTTTGGCGTGTTTTGGGCTTATTTTAAAATTTCAGGTCCATTGATATCCAGCAGATAAATTCGAAAGATTCCGGAATTGTGTGCAGAGAATAAATCTAGCCCCCCCCCCCCAGTGTAACACCGGTACGTCTGTGGACTTACAACGCTAGAATCCGGGTTTCGATACCCTAGGTGGGCAGAGCACAGATAACCCATTGTGTAGCTTTGTGCTTAATTACAAACAAACAAACTCAGGCAGCAAGAGAATAGTCAATGACAAATAAGTAGTTTTGTTTGTTTGTAGTTTAATAGTTAATGACCAATAGGTAGTTTTGTTTGTTTGTAGTTTAATAGTTAATGACCAATAAGTAGTTTTGTTTGTTTGTAGTTTAATAGTTAATGACCAATAATTAGTTTTGTTTGTTTGTAGTTTAATAATTAATGACCAATAATTAGTTTTGTTTGTTTGTAGTTTAATAGTTAATGACCAATAAGTAGTTTTGTTTGTTTGTAGTTTAATAGTTAATGACCAATAAATATTTTGTTTGTTTGTAGTTTAATAGTCAATGACCAATAAGTAGTTTTGTTTGTTTGTAGTTTAATAGTTAATGACCAATAAGTAGTTTTGTTTGTTTGTAGTTTAATAGTTAATGACCAATAAGTAGTTTTGTTTGTTTATAGTTTAATAGTTAATGACCAATAAGTAGTTTTGTTTGTTTGTAGTTTAATAATTAATGACCAATAAGTAGTTTTGTTTGTTTGTAGTTTAATAGTTAATGACCAATAAGTAGTTTTGTTTGTTTGTAGTTTAATAGTTAATGACTAATAAGTAGTTTTGTTTGTAGTTTAAGAACAAAGCTACACTATGGGCTATCTGTGCTCTGCCCACCACGGGTATCGAAACCTGGTTTCTAGCACTGTAAGTCCACAGACATACCGCTGTGCCACTGGGAGCAAGAGGTTTTGTTGAAAATATGAAAACATTTAGTATATCGTTGGTCTGCAGTAATAATTGTGGACAATACGTGGTGATTCTAAAACAAGTAAAAAATAAATTTAAAGTATGATTAATGAGCAACAATAGATACGCGTCTATTTAGAGAAAAAGTTTAAATAAACTTAGTATAGTGTTTCTCAGCAAAATAGTAAAGGAACAGCGTTTGTCAAATAGAAACTTATCTAAATATCGGACAATTTTCCAAGATGTACAGTAGTGAAGGAATAATAGATGAATGTTTTAAAATCGCAGCTAGTCTTGTTATAATTTATAGTGTTGATCAACATGAATAGCCAAAAAAAAACAAAAAACAATACTTGGCAATGGCTCAAAAAGTATAAAGATAATTAAGTATTGTTGGCAATGAATTCATTATAATATAATATTTGAGGTTTATTATTGGTAAGCAACAACAACGAAGAAACAATACGTAACAACTTTTTCAAGGTGTGTGTGCGTGTATTCTTATAGCAAAGCCACATCGGGCTATCTGCTGTGTCGAAGGGAATCGAACACCAGGTTTTAGCGTCGTAAATCCGTAGACTCAACCTCTGATTTTTTAATCTGAAATGGACAAATTAAGAGGAATGTTAAAAACTATCTGCAGTTTATGCAATTTTTTACAAATTTTTAGACCTATTAGCATGTAATATTTTGCCACTTTTCCCTCTATAAACCGTGATTTTTAAATCATTATACTGCATATATAAATAGTGTTTCAAAGAGTATTTTTTCTCGCATCGTACGACTCAACTAACGAGTTCTGGTACTGACCGAAGGGCCTCTTGGGCAGTAACTTGTGACAAGAAAAAAAGATAGATCTGAACTACTATTTTTACACTTCTCTGATTGTGAATCTAAAATGCGAAAATCAAGAGGAATGTGACAAAAACATAAATAGTTTTCGTAATTGTATCCCAAATTTTAGTACACGAGATAAAGAGATTTAGAATATTGTTAGTTAGCAACATCTGTGAACAATACATGGCAGTTATTTGATTACAAGTTATAGCTTTTACAGGAAAGAAAAATATTTTTAAAACAGGTAGACGTTTTGATCACTGGTGCAATCATTCTAACGTACATAAGTGAATGATCACACCAATGATCGTAAAGTCGTACCTGTTTTTAAAATACTTCCTTACTGTAAAAGCTATAAATTGTAATAAAATAATACTTATAGTCAGTAAGTAAATTTAAAACGAAACTATTAATACATGACACTGTTTGAATAAGTTTGTTTGTTTTGGATTTCGCGCAAAGCTACACGAGGGCTATCTGCGCTAGCCGTCCCTAATTTAGCAGTGTAAGACTCTAGGAATACTCTTTTACCAACGAATAGTGGGATTGACCGTACGTTATAACGCCCCTACGGCTGAAAGGGCGAGCATGTTTGGTTAGATAGCGTTGATCAGCAAAGTAGCCATGAAACAATATACATAGCGAAGACTGAAATTATAAAATTATTTTGGGTATTTAGTTGTGTAACAATATTCTTGAAATATTATATTTTCAGTGTCAGATAAAGTAAAAAAAAGATTCAATACATTACTTGTCAGCAACAGTAGTAAGAATACGATCCATTGTAATGTGTGAAAGAATATAAAAAGATTTGGGAGAATTTGTTGATCTTCTCCAATAGTGAAAGAGCATTGTATTTAAACTTAGTATCATTAAGTGTATAGTTATATAGAGGCCCCTAAAGTGCATTACTAAGTGCCTTATTTTTTGTGTGAAACAAATAGGCCTTGGGTATTTGTTGTTGTTGTTTTTTGCCTCCCAGAGGCACAGCGGTATGTCTGCGGACTTATAACGCTAGAAACTGGGTTTCGATACCCGTGGTGAGCAGAACACAAACAGCTCATTGTATAACTTTAAAACTTGATAACGAGAAACCCACTTTTAAGAAAATAGAATTTGGAGACGGCTTGAGTGGGTAATGAAAAAAATTTATAATATAAACTTTTATTGTATAGCTTTGCGTACGAACAAACAAACATTTTTTTATGCGAGGTTACGTGACTTTATTCACTCCACCCCCAATTCTTGCACGCAGCACACGATTGTTGTATGGGCCCGAGATGTAGTAAACCCTACAAAATCAGTGCACGTGGGTAGAACATAAGCTGGAAACGCCTCACTATCGCGGGAAACAACAAAACATTTATTGTTGTATTGAAAGTGTAGAAAATAGGGCATTATGCCCAAAGGAAATACTAGGGGGATGCCTCCTGCTACGAAATTTTGATTCCGTTTGTTCCATAGTGTCAGCCAGAAGTCTTTTACAGACATATAAAATGGATACAATAGCAATATAAAAATTATTTATCAGATTGGTGCTCGGGTTGGTTGTTATGCAAGGTGCTTACAGAATTCTAACATTATTATTTTTTAAATAGATACTGTACACACTTTAATAAATAAAAAGTTGTATATTATGAAACTTTTTATGAAAGTTATGGAGATAGTACTTCTGTAGTTTTTGAACTGCATGTATTCTGTAAAAGTAAAGGTAGTGTTAAGTATAGGCCTTATCCTTTCTTCAAAAACGGCGTGCGAACTTAAAGAGTCTGTGTTTGTTTGTTTGGTTTTTCCGGAACGTCTTACAGACAACTCACGTGAATTAGTAAATCTTTATTTTACTGTTACGCAAGCTGATAAATATAATTGTAAATTGAAATGAAACTGAACTTTAAACAAATTGTTCAGTAACCTCACGAATACCGTACACACTAATTATTCTGTAAACACGCGAACAAGTGTAAAGTAGATTTTAAAAATAATGAATTTTGACATTTTCATTTAACTGTAAAGGAAAACACAGGTATCATCTATGATAACATTAGCAATAGCAAGACTAGATAAACAAAGGAAGTAATCAGTTCCCTAGTGACGCTCCCTCGACTCGTTCTTAGAAGCTTTTAAAAGTAACCGACAGTTGAACATCATTGGCAGGGACGTTAGTAACTTAGCCTCAAGGTTTTCTTTGCAAGCTATCACAGAGGAACAGATCGTGCAGCTCACACCCTCAGAGGGTAGTGAATGGGTTTCCAATTTTTGGTGAATTACCCACAATGAATATATATTTGCTAGTACTGTAACAGAAGCATGTTGGTTCATTTATCTTATGTCTCCATTATAAGTTATTTTTTAAATTTTGATAGTTATATAAATATATATATTGTTACGTCTCTGTTCGTTTGTTAATTTTCCGTAGAAATTCTTTCCGAAAAACTTCAGCGATACAAGTCCTTTCTTGAATAAAACTAGTTTATTATTTCTCAATACAACTTTGCAATACACTTAATTCCCACAGTTAGTTTAACTTAAACAAACGCTATAATTCACAACGAACGATTCACGCGCTTAACTCAATTATCCGTTTCTATCTCTGTCTGCAATTCAGTTATATTGTTGCCGTCACTTCTTACCGGTCTTATATATACAAAAAGCGTACATCTCGTCTCTTCGTGAATCTTCTAGAAACTCATCACGTGTTAGCAGCGTCACGTGACTTCCGCTGTCCTAACAATACAAACACAGTTTTGTCTACGTTATATATGTGTGCTTATAGCATTAAAACGTAAAATATTGTTTCATATTCATAGCACATATAGTCCTCACATATGGACTTAAGCTATTGTTACGTCTCCGTTTGTTAATTAATTTTTCCGTAACTTCGTTCCAACGAAACTTTAACGACACAAGTCTTTACTTAATAAAACTGGTTTATTCTTTCCGAATATAACTCTGCGATACACTCAACTTCAACAATCGCGTTAAAACAAACGCTAATCAACGAACGTCAACAATACTTTCGACTGCAGTTCAGTTACTCACTATCTATCTACCCACCTAACATTCACCTCCTTTATATATACCAACCCCCCCTAAATCGAGCAATTACAAGAGCATTCCCGAAAGAAC
>NW_013669856.1:0-2406 GCF_000517525.1 Limulus polyphemus
CTTTGACCCTGTGTTTGTCTTTGTCAGTTGCTGTTTCATTCTTACTTTGACCCTGTGTTTGCCTTTGTCAGTTGCTGTTTCATTCTTACTTTGACCCTGTGTTTGTCTTTGTCAGTTGCTGTTTCATTCTTACTTTGACCCTGTGTTTGTCTTTGTCAGTTGCTGTTTCATTCTTAGTTTGATACTCTGTTTCTTTGTTTTCCATGTGCTGTTCCACTCTTAATTTGATACTTTGTTTGCCTTTGCCATGTACTGTTCCATTCTAACTTTGATCGTGTGTTTTATCATGTGTTGTTCCATTCTAACTTTGATCCTGTGTTTTTATCATGTGTTGTTCCATTCTTTCTTTGATCCCGTGTTTTTGTTTTGTGTTGTTCCATTCTAACTTTGATCTGTGTTTTATCATGTATTATTCCATTCCAACTTTGATCCTGTGTTTTGTCATGTATTGTTCCATTCTTTCATTGATCCTGTGTTTTATCATGTGTTGTTCCATTCTAACTTTGATCCTGTGTTTTATCATGTATTATTCCCACACATACGTGAATAGAAACAGGACAGAAAATAAATATTTATTTGTCACTGAAACATGAAATAAAAAATTTTGAGGAAAAAGATGACAACTGTCATAAAAAAGCGTGAAGGGAATGCTAAGCAACATTAATTATATGAAGAACAGAATGTTTTAAATAAATGCCTCGTGTATTCGTTCTGTGTTACAATAAAAAAAAAATCTGAATTAAAAACAAATTAATGTTTTCAGTGTCTGTAGTGTGTGCGTGTTTTCTGGCTACGAATTGTTAAGTCTGTGAATAGATATATTTAACTTCAGTGGCACTGTTTATTTAAATGTATCACAACCGGTAAAAGTGAAACGTTACCATTTCCTGGTGGTTCGTGTGTAAGTTTGTGGGTTACAGTGCTACAATCCGGGGTTCAATCCCTCACGGTGGACATTAGCCAATTGTACTAAAACAACAACTGCTCTGCCATGTATGATGTTTTATACTCTTTTAATTTATATCAACGATAACTTCAAAGACATTTCAAATCAGTGAATTCACAATTACTTATTGGATTGAACTTTTTGGAATTTTTTACATATTAGTTATGCCAAGGAATTGTCTTAAGTTTCTATTCTGCCTTTCTAATTTGTTCCATCTTTCGGCAGTAATTCCAGTCATGTGAGTGAACCATTTGGCGGGAAATCTCAAGATATTAAAACAAGTCGCCAGAGTAGAGGGCGCTTTTCAACCATCACGGCAACAGCATCTACAGAAGAGGAAGAGATTATGAGCGAGATCAAGATCCAGGCAGCAGACATGCCTGCTGACATGCAGCGCAAAGCTTTGGCAAGAGCCACACAAGCCATCAAAGTCTACACCACAGAGAAACTCATAGCCGAAAGTATCAAACAGGATTTCGATTCCCTCTACAACCCCACGTGGCACTGCATTGTGGGGCGCAACTGGGGCAGCTGCGTGACACACTCGAAACAATGTTACATTCGGCTAGCATACCGAGATATGACGGTCCTTCTATACCGATCAACTTGAAATGTCTGGATGCGTAACAGGAGAGTTGTATTTCCTGAAGTCTCGAGTGTAAATTATCCAGTTTGGTGATATAAGTCAATGCCAATGGCATGGTTTGTCTGTGATGCAAGAACTAAAAGATAAGAGTACTGCACTTTGATGATGCTTTTTGTAACCAGTGCTCATTAGTAGGGTAACTTTATAATTATTCAAGTTATGACGGTCATCACCGGTGGTTAAACCTACGTTTCCACTGTTGAACACGAGTGGACTTTGCAATTCTGCAGCAGACCACGTGATTTTAAGCTTTATCTCGTATTGATTTAGTTTTTATCTGGTTTGGGTTTACGAACGTAATCGTACAGTGAAACTTCATAAAAAATAATATCTAAAATTCAATGTAATAGATGCGTCCATCACTGTACAATTTACCTTTTCAACTGCAGTTATATGAGAACACGTCTTACCCAGCTGGGGTTCAGTCCACACTTATATATATGGTGTTTTGAGTTGTAACTCAGCAGTTATATGAGAACACGTCTTACCCAGCTAGGGTTCAGTCCACACTTATATATATGGTGTTTGGAGTTGTAACTTAGCAGTAATATGAGAATACGTCTTACCCAGCTAGGGTTCAGTCCACACTTATATATATATGGTGTTTGGAGTTGTAACTTAGCAGTTATATGAGTATACGTCTTACCCAGCTAGGGTTCAGTCCACACTTATATATATGGTGTTTTGAGTTGTAACTCAGCAGTTATATGAGAACACGTCTTACCCAGCTGGGGTTCAGTCCACACTTATATATATGGTGTTTTGAGTTGTAACTCAGCAGTTATATGAGAACACGTCTTACCCAGCTAGGGTT
>NW_013669856.1:3013-27962 GCF_000517525.1 Limulus polyphemus
AGCTGGGTAAGACGTGTTCTCATATAACTGCTGAGTTACAACTCAAAACACCATATATATAAGTGTGGACTGAACCCCAGCTGGGTAAGACGTGTTCTCATAGAACTGCTGAGTTACAACTCAAAACACCATATATATAAGAGTGGACTGAACCCTAGCTGGGTAAGACGTATAGGACTGAACCCTAGCTGGGTAAGACGTATACTCATATACACTTATATATATGGTGTTTGGAGTTGTAACTTAGCAGTTATATGAGAACACGTCTTACCCAGCTAGGGTTCAGTCCACACTTATATATATGGTGTTTTGAGTTGTAACTTAGCAGTTATATGAGTATACGTCTTACCCAGCTAGGGATCAGTCCACTCTTATATATATGGTGTTTTGAGTTATAATTTAATCTTCTCACTGACTATACTCATTTGTTTTTCTAAATTATTAAACAGAATAACTTTTTTTTCGATTTGCCCTTGTCCAGAGTTACTGGTGAGAGTTAGGATTCTCGAAACCAGTGTAACTCGGTGACGAATGGTGAATCATGTGTATATATATATATATATATATATATTGGTTCACACTGTTTATAATTTAAACTTTATATCTGAATTATGTTTGTATAAACTAAATATGTCTCTCGCGTTGAGCTCAAGTACTGTAAACTACGATGAAAGTGAGCTTATATGGATTACTGAACCACATCTTACCATATGAACTGGTTTACGTGTGTTCATTAATTTCATATGCTTCTATAGTTTTGCCGGACATGACCATATAAAAAATGTTTATATGATTCACCACCTGAGTGACTGCTATCATATACATCCAATATATTTTAATTATTTTAAGCTACGTGTTCTTGGTGGTGTCTGTTACATCAAAATAATAAAAAGTGGCCGAGTTGTGCTTATCTTTATGTTACAAATCTAGTATTTCAATTAAGGAAGTTCGTTTTCTGCTAAGTCTCCTTCTCAGCATCCTGAAGTGTTCAACTATATGTCAGAACATTCTTTCATGGTGTCACCACCTTGGTACAGTGTTTGCATTTTCTGTATTTATTTTGTAAAGCCTTTGTAACAATGAAATAAAAACAGATTGATCAACTTCATACAAGAAGAACTGATTACTTTGTACACACATTACTTTCATAAACTATACAAAAGGAACAAAAAATTAATTATGGTTGTGCACAACGAATACACTCCAGTACACGATGGATGAAGTTATACAAATAGTCTGTTTATCTGCTCCAAGATTTTCGTGCAAACCAACAGTGAGGGTTATCTCCACACAGACATTCCTAACTTTGAACTGATAGACTAGAGGGAAGGCAGCTAGTCCACAGCACCCACCATCAACGCTTGGGCTACTTATAGATTCTGCCATGACCGCCAAAATGCAGTCTTCGTTTTGTTTTTGTTTTTTGTAGCAATGGACCGCGAACCATGAACTCTCAAATTCACACTAACCACTAGGTTATAAATTTAATTTTAGTTTTGAATTAAGCTTGAATAAGACACAATTAAGGAAATGTGTAATAGAGTATTCTCTCGTAAGCAGTACAATGACACAACCAGCAACAGACAAGAAATGTTAGTTTTATGATGTTATTATATTTCTTTATGCTTTTCATGCTCTTATACAATGTGTTTATGCTTATAACACCAAGGTTTTGTGTAATTAACATTATTACTGAGAATGTTACCTTCACAAAAAGGTCCTCTTTTCAAAAGTCTCTCATGTCATAATATAAACTTGAGACGGTAACTATTCAAAAAATATTATTAAAGTTAGTACCCCCCCTAAGCTGTGTATATCAAATATACACTACTTAAAATTATCAAACATTAAAACGGTACTAAAGTTACAAGAAAGTAAAACAATACCAAATATACACAACACTGTGTGTGGATTAAGTGGGAATAAGAAAAAATTTAATTTATTTGAAATCTCTATCTCACGAAAAGATTATACAGCGACAAATAACCGTATTCGTTCAAATCATATTTACACCCATAAAAGACTGTCAAATTCCCATTGCTCGGGTCATTAAAGGATAAAATATTGGTCTTTTCACACTTACTCCAAATTCCTATTGCTCGGGTCATTAAAGGATAAAAGATTGGTCTTTTCACACTTACTCCAAATTCCTATTGCTCAGGTCATTAAAGGATAAAATATTGGTCTTTTCACACTTACTCCAAATTTCTATTGCTCAGGTCATTAAAGGATAAAATATTGGTCTTTTCACACTGACTCCAAATTCCCATTGCTCAGGTCATTAAAGGATAAAATATTGGTCTTTTCACACTTACTTCAAATTCCTATTGCTCAGGTTATTAAAAGATAAAGTATTGGTCTTTTCACACTTACTCCAAATTCCCATTACTCAGGTCATTAAAGGATAAAGTATTGGTCTTTTCACACTTTCTCCAAATTTCTATTGCTCAGGTCATTAAAGGATAAAATATTGGTCTTTTCACACTTACTCCAAATTCCTATTGCTCAGGTCATTAAAGGATAAAATATTGGTCTTTTCACACTTACTCCAAATTCCCATTACTCAGGTCATTAAAGGATAAAGTACTGGTCTTTTCACACTTACTCCAAATTTATATTGCTCAGGTCATTAAAGGATAAAGTACTGGTCTTTTCACACTTACTTCAAATTTCTATTGCTCAGGTCATTAAAGGATAAAATATTGGTCTTTTCACACTTACTCCAAATTCCTATTGCTCAGGTCATTAAAGGATAAAATATTGGTCTTTTCACACTTACTTCAAATTTCTATTGCTCAGGTCATTAAAGGATAAAATATTGGTCTTTTCACACTTACTCCAAATTTCTATTGCTCAGGTCATTAAAGGATAAAGTACTGGTCTTTTCACACTTACTCCAAATTCCCGTTGTTCAAATTGTACAGATAGATTTATGTTTATTTGTTGTTGAACACAATCGTACTGTATTCACAGCAGGGACCGAATGCCAAATTTTACGTTATAAACCATCATAATTACCACTGACATGGACCAATAATATTAGAAACCTCGATTATTATTACATACATAATTGTCAACGTTTCTCACGTGACCGTTCTACCATTAATTTCCACCACACACGCACACACACAATAAAATAGTTTAAAACACGATATAGCAAGCTTCAGTTTGCAATAACAGTACTCATGTTTTCTGTAAAACAGTTTACAGTGATTGAACAAACGAGTGAAAAGTTAAAACCATTATCAAATAAAACCGCATGGTCAGGTGGTTAGGGGGCGCTCGACTCGCAATCTGCGGGCCGCGGGTTCGAAACCCCGTCCCACCAAACATGCTCGCCCTTTCAGCCATAGGGACGTTATAATGTGTCAGTTAATCCCACTATTCGTTGGTAAAATAGTAGCCCAAGGGTTGGCGGTAGGTGGTGATGATTAGCTGCCTTCCCTCTAGTATTTCACTACTAAATTAGGGACGGCTAGCCCAGATAGCCCTCTTGTAGCTTTGCGCGAAATTAAAACAAAACTGAATTATTGTATGAAACGCAATTCGTTCTTTTATGAAGTATTGTTTTGTTTTTGTTTGTTTTGGAAGTTAAGCACAAAGCTACACAATGGGCTATCTGTGCTCTGCCCACCACGGGTATTTTTATGAAGTAATCTATATAAATATAATAGTACTGTCTATGTAACTACTTCGCAGGATGTGAATGAATCTTTAACAAAATTGATATGGAGATTCATTAGGTCCATGCGGGGGTGCATACAAATTTGCGGTTTTTATGGACGTTTCTGCGTTTTTTACCACTACCTCACATCCAATTTGGTATGGAGGTTCATTGGGTCCATGGATAAGACACATGCAAATTTTCAGTGTTACGGTTTTTATGGACGTTTTTGCATTTTTTACCACTATCTCACCTCCTGCGGATGGATCTTCACCAAATTTGGTATGGAGGTTCATTGGGTCCATGGGGAGATACATGTAAATTTGCGGTTTCACATTTTGTGTTTTGCGGTTTTTGTGGGCGTTTTTGGATTTTTTTCATAATTACTTATAAGGGAAGCAACTTTTCAAGTCCTAAGATAACCTTTCATTAATCATGAATTTACATAACTTTCGTCCAGGGGACAGGTACTCCAGCTAGTAGTTCAATATACTAAGTCTAACAATGGTTAATAAACGTAATTTTAATGTTTACTAGTATTCTCTAACACATGAGTATATATATATATATATATATCATTATCACAAATGACATGTTTTCCATATTGCCGTAACTTTCTTTGACTTTGACTCCACAAAGTGAAAAAAAAAAGGTTTTCTTTTTGTTTAACCCAACTTTCACGATAATGAGTGACAACTGGCTTCATGATGACGGAATGCAAGTTCTTACCTCAAGTGTAGTCAGTGAAATAACGTATTCTGCTTTTAATGCTTCTTGAAAACTTTAGTAAATTAACACTAAAAAATGACAAGGTATCTTATTTTATAATTTGTTGGACAATTTTCCTGAACGTTTGTTATTTATGTTCTTAGAGATGCAGGTTGTCCCAAAAGTCTTGACGTATTGTCTTGGAACCTCATTTCTCTAAAAAGACCAAACTGTTTACTTTAATAGTTAAAGTTTTGAATTTAGTGCATCAGATTTTTTGTAACTTTTGGAAAAAAATTATTATGGTGTAGTTTGTAAAACACATCTTTGCCCTTGTGTAATTTTGGCACATTAGATACTTTCGAATCTTTATTGTGGTCCCAGTTTAGAATACCTTCACAGGACGTTTATTCTACATAAATGAAGTAAAAAAATGACAATCTGTAGCAATAATTCGCACCAGTTAATGTAGAAAGAGGAGCTTTAAAAGCAAATGTTTACTTTTGGAAAACAGAAATATATTAAACAGTTTTGTTTCTTTAGGTATATTCTGAGATCTACATGATTTGTGAAAATGTTCTTAAGCTTAATATAGCATGCAGTTTTAATTGGTCAACGATACCACTGCTGTTTCTAATTCTAATGAAAAAACGTGTTTTTTTGTGGCTCAAAAACTTAAAATTTGACCACATTTATTTCAATATAATATGATTTAACATTATCATTCTGTAGAACAGTTATAATATTTTATTTTGCAACAAAGATTTGGTGAACTCCTATTGGTAGCAAAACTTGACAATAACGTGCAACGAATTCCTATTGGTAGCAAAACTTGACAATAACGTGTAATGAATTCCTATTGGTAGCAGAACTTAACAATAAGGTTTAATGAATTCCTGTTGGTAGAAGTAATTAACAATAACGTTTGATGAATTTATCTTGGTTCCAGAACATAGCAATACAATGTTCATTCACTAATTAATTAATATTTATATAAAATAACTAAGATTGTAATTAAAATCATAGAGTATATCCATTGCTGTGTAATCCAATCAGCATAGAGTATCTCCATTGCTGTGTGATCCAATCAGCATAGAGTATCCCCATTCCTATTGGATCCAATATACAAATTATCCAATCACACTTCTGGGTATTACGATTCAAAACCTGTTTATATGAAGGACAGTTTAGCGTAAAATAACAGATAATTTTATTTGTTATTCTTTAAGTAATAGACACGATATTTCGCAAATAATAATAACTTCCGATCAGAGTAAGAGCTAAAGTAAAAATCTAGTTGTTTATCAGCAGAGATAATTAAATATACCTTTCTTATGTATCTTGTTCACTTTAAACCTTTTAGCAATAACTAATGCACGTATTGATTCAATAAATAATCACTCTTAATTATCTTTCATACAAAACTGAGTGAACAAGATCACTCTTAATTATCTTTCACACAAAACTGAGTGAAGAAAATCACTCTTAATTATCTTTCACACAAAACTGCGTGAACAAGATCACTCTTAATTATCTTTCACACAAAACTGAGTGAACAAGATCACTCTTAATTATCTTTCACACAAAACTGAGTGAACAAAATCACTCTTAATTATCTTTCACACAAAACTGAGTGAAGAAAATCACTCTTAATTATCTTTCACACAAAACTGAGTGAACAAGATCACTCTTAATTATCTTTCACACAAAACTGAATGAAGAAAATCACTCTTAATTATCTTTCACACAAAATTGAATGAAGAAAATCGCTCTTAATTATCTTTCACACAAAACTGAGTGAACAAGATCACTCTTAATTATCTTTCACACAAAATTGAATGAACAAAATCACTCTTAATTATCTTTCACACAAAACTGAGTGAGCAAAATGACTTAATTATTTTTCACGCAAAGCTGAATTAATTAGATCACTCTTAATTATCTTTCACACAAAACTGAGTGAACAAAATCACCCTTAATTATCTTTCACTCAAAACTTAGTGAGCAAAATCACCCTTAATTATCTTTCACACAAAACTGAGTGAGCAAAATGACTTAATTATTTTTCACACAAAACTGAATGAAGAAAATCACTCTTAATTATCTTTCACACAAAACTGAGTGAACATTAGTTCAGCAACTTAGCTTTGTGTTTAATAAACAACAACAAGTACGTATTTTACGATGCACAGGTATAAATGGATGTAAGTAAGATTAGCTGGTATTTGGTGATTATGTATGAGATATTAAAACATAGGAAAGATGAGATAAAAGGTACATAAATTTTATTCTGACTGAGCATGCGCAAATGACCACTCAGTAATCTACATGTTCATAAGATACTTTCTTCGATATAACTTATGTATGATTTACGAAAGTATCCTTATCTTTTTTTTAATACAGCTCGTTAACCGGATAACACACGGAATATCGTAGCTATGCTAATAAATAAAGCTACAGATGCACATAGAGATAAAACGATAGCGGTAACTCACTTTAACACTTTGTGGACTAGGACAACAAGTTCATATCAAAGTTGTTGTGTAATGTCTACTTTTTCCTAAATCCAACTTTTTTTAATAAAACAATATATATATATATATAAGTACGTCATCACACGAGTCGAAACCTGCGATCTGTTCAAAGCTTTACAACACACGGTTTCTGAAGCGGAGAAACCAATTTTAGGCTGTCTATTATATTTGGTTCTAAATTTACGAAACGCCTTTTGCTGAAGTAACTTTGTTATGGGGTTATAATTATTTTATCAAAATGATTTCTGGTTTATTGTTGACGTTTACTATAAGAAAGTTCGTGGACAAATTTTAGAGAATGCATATCAGATAATATTCTCTGTTGGCAGAGTTGTCTTGAATAATGCTATTGATTTAAACGTGTATTTATAAGAACTTCTTTTAAAACAAGTTATAAACACAAATTTGTTATTTTCAACAAGTTTTAACACGCATTTCTTTGTACCGAGAGCCTAGCAACGTGTTCCTTGGTGTTTGTTTGAACCGAGAGCTTAGAAACGTATTACGTGACGTTTGAACCGAGAGCCTAGCGACGTGATCCTTGGTGTTTGTTTGAACCGAGAGCTTAGAAACGTAATACGTGACGTTTGTACCGAGAGCCTAGCAACGTGATCCTTGGTGTTTCTTTAAATCGAGAGCATAGCAGCGTGATACGAGACGTTTGTTTGAACCGAGAGCCTAACAACGTAATTCGTGGCGTTTGTTTGAACCGAGAGCTTAGCAACGTGATACGTGACGTTTGAACCGAGAGTCTAGCAACGTGATAAGTGGCGTTTGTTTGAACTGAGACCCTGTGTGAAAATGAATATTTGTTTTATTACATGCAAACACACATACACACATTATATATGTATATTTGCGTGTAGTATATTCAAAGCACCACCAGGTGTAAATTATCGTTTCTTTTATTATTGTGTTTGGTTGGTTGGTGGCGCTTTCTCAGTTTTAAAACTACTCTTTAGCGGATCTTCTTACAGTGTTAAACGGACATGAGTCAATCAGAGTCACATATATACATATACAATTTTTAAATATGATGCTTTCCTAATACGTTATAAACAATAGGGATCAAACGCTTACAAAGTTCTTTTGTTCCTTGGGATGCAATTGGTTCCAGGTTTTAAAAAAGTTCATTTCTATACTTAGTTTAAGCTATACTTAAAGACCTGTGCAACAGAACACTTGTGATGTTATATCATGTGATCGTCTTTTCATAAAACAGTGTGTTGAATACTAACAGATGTCACTAGTTGAGCTTACATGTTACACATTAAACATTCATCTCATTCTCCTTTCTTCAACAAGCCTCCAATGATGTCCACCGGGAGAGGAAATATGATGGTTGAGTTTTTTTCCGCCGATATAGAATTGAGAGTTTGTAAGTATCGCAGCTGGAGGGCAGCTGGAGACTCAGCGATGACATCAGCAGCTTCTTTCAGAGCTCTAGATGCTTTCTGTTCTCCTTCAGCTGCAATGACCTGGTTACGAAGACAACCAAACGCACAAGAGTTAAATGAAGATTAGTATCTATGTTATCTGACTGTCGGTATTATCACACATTTACCATAATCACAGTACGTGTTCTAAACTTAGCAGGAATATTCAGTAAGGGTTTTCTTTAACTGAGCCATTCCTAAGGTGCCAACCTCTGGCAAAAGCATATTGTTAGGTATGATCCTATTTTGGCTTTGATCAGTGGTGCTGAGTGTTCGAAGAAATAATTGATTTTATATATATATCTTATTTGTGGTTGTAATTTATAAAATAGGATCTTACGAAGCAGCAAAAGTGCACTGTTTTCTGTAGCTGGTGAAAATTTGAAGACTGTATCTCTTCAGTTTGTGAGACAACAAAATAAGACTATAAGAATATTATATCGAGATATGAGAATTATCCTAATACTATGAAGTTGTATCAACTATACTTTGTTCAAAATTAAAAACTTGTTCAAAATGTTATGCATTGATTATAATATCCCTTTAAAGTGGCGCCCTCTAGTGAGAACAAATAATGTTACATTTTCTGATAAGTTTTTCGACCCCATGTATATGTATTTACATATATATAAATATGTGTGTATTTATAAGAATACTCATTGAAGGAAACAGAAAGGTTAAATTGTTTGTTTGTTTGCTTTTTTTAAAAAGGGTTAAATAATCAAATTAAGTGTTACTTAATATATCTGGGATTATCCTAAGAATCAGTCATGCCTGAGTTGAGACAAAGGACATTTAGAGTTTTAGAATTAGCTAAAGCAACTAGCCAGACAAGAGATTACAGAAAGAGCAAGGCGTAGATACTGGAGGAATTAAATGGTAAACGTTGTTTTCTTTCCATGGTGTCAGTTTGACTACAACTTCAAATGATACCAAAGACAGTTTCAAGACTCCTGTAAATTCCAAATTTATTTTAAATATATTTTAAAGTTAGGGAGTTTTTGTAATTGATCTCGGGTGATTTGATTAAAGTGTCTTCCACCCCAATGGGGTGACCCATGGGTACTGGTGCCAACTTTTACCAACTACTTCAAGCTGAGCTTTAAAGGTTATTTGAAAAGATTGGGTGTTTTAAGAATAAGTTTTAAAAAAGCTGGTGATTTGTTTTCTCATGTGACATTTTGCCTCATCATGAACCTGTTTGTTGCCACTCTATACTATTATAAAAGCAATTGTTTCTTATAAACGTTTATATAAATACATATGACATAACTTTTATTCTGAAATTTCATAGACAACTCTTTACATCTTTATAGCTTTTATTTGCAAATATTATTTAACAGAGGAGGATGAGGGGTTTGGGGCAAGGTAATACTGGAAAACAATTGAGCTTGGAGCAAGGTAACAGTGGAGGAGGAGTTTGGGGCAATGTAACAATGGAAGAAAGTTAGAGCAAGACAACAATGAAGAAAGAATTAGGGACAAGGTAACAGTGGAGGAGGAGGAGGAGTTTGGGGCAATGTAACAATGGAGGAAAGTTGGAGCTAAACAACAATGACGAAAGAATTAGGGACAAGGTAACAGTGGAGGAGGAGGAGTTTGGGGCAATGTAACAATGGAGGAAAGTTGGAGCAAGAGAACTATGAAGAAAGAATTAGGAACAAGGTAACAGTGGAGGAGGAGGAGTTTTGGGGCAATATAACAATGGAGGAAAGTTGGAGCTAGACAACAATGAAGAAAGAATTAGGAACAAGGTAACAGTGGAGGAGGAGGAGTTTGGGGCAATGTAACAATGGAGGAAAGCTGGAGCTAGACAACAATGAAGAAATAATTAGGGACAAGGTAACAGTGAAGGAGAATAGGTTGTGGCAAGGTAACAGTGGAGGAGTATGGAGCAAGGTAACAACGAAAAAGAGTTTGGTACAAGGTAACAGTTGAGGAGTAGTAGGTTGGGGCAAAGTAACAGTGGAGGAGTATTGGGGCTAGGTACGTGTATGATGTTTATGAGATTAAGTTGTTTTTGTTTGTTTGTTATTAAGCACAAAGCTACACAAAAGGTTATCTGTGCTCTGCCCACCACGGGTATCGAAACCCGGTTTCTAGCAGTATAAGTCCGCAGACATACTGTTGTACCATGAGATTATGAGATTAAATTGTGAGTTTTTGGAACGTTACCTCTATCACAACAGAACGGCTTGTATTTGTACTTAAAGATGATATTTTAGCTTTTGCATTTAATTGCTATATGTTTTCCTTTCTTTATTTGGGTTTCAAATTTAGGACTTTGCAATATTTGCATATTTAAAAAAAATAGACCAATAGATTATTAGACCCAATAAATGTGATGATCTTTTTATCATCTTAAATCACAAGTAATAACATATAACTAGAAAATCAATGTGTTCTAAGAAAACACCTGCGAGAATACATTAATAAAATTAATTAATACAGCAGAATTATTTAACAAACTTATCGAATCTAATTAATTAATTAAAACAGAATATCCGACGAAAAACTTATTTCGCAAATCATGAAGAAAGATAATATCGTCAACAAACTGTGCCAAAATCAAACAATAAGGACAAATAAAACTATGAAACTTATTGAAATATGAGAACATTAATATTACGTTTTTCTAAAATTAACGTATTTTTTGTGGTTATCTTTCAAATTTCACATCATAAGGTACGAGTGGAAGCTTATTAATTGTTTTGTAAACGAGTCATAATATATGTGGTCAGAGAAACCAGTTAACCAGTCCAAACAGAAATTAGTTCTATTAAAGATATGTTCGCATTTAATTATAAACTTATTTGTTGATGACTTTATTTGAAAACAAAAGCATTAAACATTTCCAGCAGACCGTAAGGATGTTTACTTTTGGGGGCAAAAAATAAAATATTTTTCAATTGTAATTATCTTTTTTTTTTTACTTCCTGGTTCTATGACAAGTAAAAATAATCAAACCAACGGTTCTATGACAAGTAAAAAGAATCAAACCAACGTTTGAATGTTATAACGTTTTGTGATTCAGATAAAGGCTTAAAATGTGAAATATACCAATGTTTGAATGTTATAACGTTTTGTGATTCAGATAAAGGCTTAAAATGTGAAATATACCAATGTTTGAATGTTATAACGTTTTGTGATTCAGATAAAGGCTTAAAATGTGAAATATAAATTTGTATGTTAATTAAAGTGAAGGAGAGAGATTTTATTCTTTTACGTTTCTTTTTATTTTATCCACTTTTTTCAGCAATTTCAGCAAACGTCGTTAGGTGTTTCAGTTTACAGACTAATTGGTTATTAGTCAATCAACCGAGTTTAGCAGTAACAATCAGCCAATCAACCGAGTTTAGTGGCGACAATCAGCCAATGAAATAAAATATAAAGTTTGTTTCATTGCCTATTCAAGCTGTCTCCAAACGCTATTTTCTAAAAAGAGGGTTCCTCGTAATCAAATTTGAATTAGCCAATCAACCGAGATTAGTGGCGACAGTCGGCCAATGAAATAAAGTTTGAATCAACCAATCAGTCGCGTTCGGTGGAAACAATCAAACACTCGATCGACTTAAAGTTAAATTAAGAGAAACATATATCACAATATTTTTTGTTAAATAAATTAGAAATTATATTTAATATATTCGTACCTTAAAAATCCAAATTAACTCACAAACAGATAAGAATATTTAAACGTAGGTATAAGAAAACATATTACTTTAAAAACGTATCCTGATTCATAATATAAAAACAAAACTCACCTTTGCACGAGCCTCTCGTGTAGCTTCCGCTTCAGCTGCCATGGCACGTTGCAGCTGAACTGGTAATCTTACGTCCTTGCTGCAAATTTTGTATAAAAAAAACAAAAAAACTTAACCCTTTATAGTCAATAAACAGTAACAAAAAGTTTTATATTTACGAAAATAAGTCTTATTGTGAACCGAACTACTGTTTCTTTTAGAACAAAAAACATACAGTTAACAGCATAGGTGACAAAGATATCGAAATCAAAGAATAGGCTAAATGATCGCCAAGTTTTTTCTATATTTTTATTTGAAGAGGATGACGTTTCGAGATAGCCCTCTTCGTCAGATCGTACAGCTTACAAGCAGTTTTTCACTGTTTTAAATTGTAAGTAACTTTAACCCCTGGATAATAAATTCGCGGATATGACTTGGAGTTTTATGTAAAAAAAAATCGTGCATATGACTCGGAGTTTTATGTAAAAAAAAATCTTGGATATGACTCGGAGTTTTATGTAAAAAAAAATCGTGAATATGACTCTGATTTGTATGTAATAGAATTACCTGTGTGTGATAAAATGTCATGGGTATAATTGTAAGTTGTATGTAATAAACATAGCGCCATCTATCTTTGAGCTGTATGGTTCTGCCAAGTCTAGCAATCTTTTAGAACACTAATCTCCCGCCAGAGGAGGTAATCTTTATAATATAAATTTGATTCCAATTACCAAATGCAAACATTTTCTTTTTCAAATATTCCAGCTGACGAAACACAATATACATAAATTTATTTATATGCAAATGAGTACCTTGTACAATGTATTATGTATTCCGTAAAAATATTTTAATTACCACTGTTCATGATGAATATGCTATGCCGAAAGTTTATACAGTTTTAGGGCTACTCAGCGGAGACGTTCTTGTTATGGTAAGCCGGTTATGTAAGTATCTTGTTATGGTAAGCCGGTTATGTAAGTATCTTGTTGTGGTAAGCCGGTTATGTAAGTATCTTGTTATGGTAAACCAGTTATGTAAGTATCTTGTTATGGTAAACCAGTTATGTAAGTATCTTGTTATGGTAAACCGGTTGTGTAAGTATCTTGTTATGGTAAGCCGGTTATGTAAATATCTTGTTATGGTAAGGCAGTTGTGTAAGTATCTTTGTTATGGTAAGGCAGTTATGTAAGTATCTTGTTGTGGTAAGCTGGTTATGTAAGTATCTTGTTATGGTAAACCGGTTATGTAAGTATCTTGTTATGGTAAGACAGTTGTGTAAATATATTTGTTATGGTAAGACAGTTATGTAAGTATCTTGTTATGGTAAGGCAGTTATGTAAAAATCTTTGTTATGGTAAGACAGTTAGGTAAGTATCTTGTTATGGTAAGCCAGTTGTGTAAATATGTTTGTTATGGTAAGACAGTTGTGTAAATATCTTTGTTATGGTAAGACAGTTGTGTAAATATCTTTACACAACTGTCTTACCATAACAAATTTACACAACTGTCTTACCATAACAAAGATATCTTACCATAACAAAGATAGATATTTACACAACTGTTTTGTTATGGTAAGACAGTTGTGTAAATATCTTTGTTATGGTAAGACAGTTGTGTAAATATCTTTGTTATGGTAAGACAGTTGTGTAAATATCTTTGTTATGGTAAGACAGTTGGGTAAATATCTTGTTATGGTAAGACAGTTGTGTAAATGTCTTGTTATGGTAAGACAGTTGTGTAAGTATCTTGTTATGGTAAGACAGATGGGTAAATATCTTTGTTATGGTAAGACAGTTTTGTAAATAGAAAAGACTGAGTCATCTTAACAAAAAAATATAAAAAGTTGTGTTTAAAGAACACATGTTACAGATTATTAACTCGTAAAGATTTAGTTAAATGGAACGATACTGTATTAAATGATGTTCACAAACCTCCAACTGACACCGCAGCACCTAAAATCTTAATTACAAAATTCCCAGCTTCACTAGAACACCTTTAGGGTGTAGTACAGGAATTTTAAACATCCCCCCCTGTCCTCCCTACAAAATGTTTGCTCTTTACATGCGAAAATTGAGATTTTAACTAAACATATAATATTACAGCAACCTAACAATGTCCCCACTTCTTAGAAGTGCATATATCTACGAATAAAATGGAAGGTCGTTTATTATTGAAATTAAAGTAGAGGGAAGTAACAATTGGGAAGATTTTTTTTTCTAAACCTAGGATAATATCGCCTGCTTACTATGTGGTAGTAAACAAGTACGAAGAAAATAAATGCTGCTGATGATGAGAAGAAACGGATTCTGTTAATTACTTACGTTTTAGTTTTATTAACTGCAAGTATCAAATAAAGTAAACAATTAAACTGTTACTTAGTACATCCCTACTTCCCTTAAAGTAAGTACTTTCATTAATGTTTTTGTTGTTGTTTTTCTGCATGTTTATTCCCCAAATATGTTGCTACTTACATTTCCACTCTTTCAACCTTTATTCCCCAAGCGTCAGTACATTCATCGAGAACGCTCTGCAAGAAACAAAACAAGTAACACGTGAACAAAACTTGGTTTAACAGGGTTTATTACGTTGTATTAAAACGATTTTGAATACGCATATCAGCAAGTCACGTGACAACCGCAGCCGATATGAAGTCATGGTGGCACAGTGTGTATAAAAACTACATTTCTATATTGGTTGGCATTTCGTGGGCAATGTGAGGCCACTGAAAATTCGTCTCTTTGCGGGGGGAAAGGGTATGTAACAGCTCTCTTCACTTCTCGAAGCAAAATATTCATGTTCTCTGATCATAAAGATGTCTTCAGATTGGAGATTTATCATTTCTAAGACGGGGGATATCTCTAAGACTTAATGATATCGAAAATAAAGGAACTTGGATCATCATGAGGTCTCTGGACCATCCAGAAAGAGACCTACAACAAATCGTACTCCAACTTTGGTAAGCCAAGAACAGCGTCTTGTAACATGTGAAAATCTAAGAATATAAAGGTCAGTGACAAAAGCCGTCCACGTGTCCCAGGCAAAGGTACGCAACATAATCAAGGACACAATTCACGTGTACACAAGCTGCTTCCACGACATATCCGTTCAACTGTCACATACCTCGAGCACTTGTAGAATGAAAAGGGCATTTTTGCGATTAGACTGTTGAAACTGGTGCTGGGAAACCATTTTCATTGTACACTAGATGAATTGATGAACTGAGGGAAGCATACAGAGAGAAATGGAGTATTTTGGACACAAGAGTCTTATGACGGAGCCTTTTGCAATGGAAACTACGCTGCAGAGCTTTTATCAAGATGGGTGGCTGTTAGATAGAGCATGGCCCGAAAGGACGTGGCGACATAGGCTGTAACGACGTGGTGAAGCTTAAAATTCGTTTTTACATGATGTACTCAACACCTCTGTATATACTTATTAACCAGTACTAAAGTTAGGGAATCACATTACAAAATAGAGCTACAATACAATATGACGATTATGGAACTACATTCGAAAATTTGAACTACAGTACAGTGCTAATACTATATGGTTACACCGTAAAATTGAACTACAATACTGTGCTAAGGTTTACGAAGCTACATTACAAGATAGAAATACATCAAAGTACATAACTGGAAAATAATTAATAAATAAAGTTCGAGCTAAATTATGGAATTAAATAAGGAATATCATTTCGAACTAAAAGGTTTAATTTTCAGTTAAAATCATAAATCTGCGTATTTCCAATCACGTTACCTGCATGGAGTTGGAGATGTGTTCTCGTTCTGCCAGTATCTCGTGAAGGTTGTGAGTTCCAAGAATATTTCTGAGTGTAGTCTGAGCAAGCAAGCGGGTGCTATGGTGGGCATTCTCTACATTGGCCACGGATACTGAGGCATTCTGGACTCGATAGTAGACGACAGCGTCCACCGATATGGTTACTGAATCTTTGGTCAATACCTAGAATTAACAAATCAGCGCTTTCGAGTTTATATGGTTATACACCTACAGGGGGGACCTCCCCTGAACCTATAATGAACAGATTACCCAACACCATGCCTACAAGAAGTTGTTCGTTGTAAACTCCCTCTGTGACCACCATTGACACATGTAATCCAGAGGAATTATGGTTCATCACTGGGCCAGAGCAGAGAGGGGAGGGGGAATACTATTATTCGTATTGATAATAACACTTTATTTCCTACGGCGAATGTATTGTTTTCACTCCTGCCTAAGGCGAGTGTGTTGTTTTCACTCCTGTGTATGTGTGAACAGTATAACTGGAAAAATGTTCATATTATTTTGATAAAATTCGGTACAAACGTTGAGTGTCCACCACGAACTAATTTTGTTTTAATTTTTTGACGAATGGAGGTCAAAGGTCAAGTCCCTGGAAAAAGTCAACTACTTTCGTTGTAATGGTAACAAACTGGTATTTAGAAGAAAAAAAACGGTCAAAAATCGAGAACAAATGGAGATTGAATGAGGATCTTGGCATCTAGAGCTAAATTGTTGAGGGTGAGTAATTAATCAGTTACAATTTTAAGTTGGTTACTGAAAAATTAAAAACCACAGTACTTCTATAACTGGAAATTTAAAAACAATTTCTGTTTGTAGATTTTCTTTATAAGAGACAGAAATGAGCAGTTTCAGACACTGTTTCCCCCCTTTAGGCATTCAAAATGCCTGAAATTTGGTGCTTATAATCATAATTTAACATTGGACTTCACAATAACACGTGGCATCTTTTAAACGCATTGTTCCTGGCTATTTGTGGACCAGATTGCTTAGTTATAGAACTCTGAACAACACACACAAATATACAGAGAAATACCATGAAAATTACAATTAATCTCATTAATTACTGCTAAGGTTCCTTATGTACCTTACATAGAATATGACTGCTTTCAGCCAATTCTTTTGACCAGATATTTACACTGAGTTTTTAATAGGCAAAAGTGTAAAATTATACGGTACCATATATGGAACCTATATGTAATAAAAATATGTTAATGATTCGGTAATTTTGGGGATTAAATCAGAAAGGTTTGAGCATGCGCAGTGTTGTGAAAGGTTCCTTATAATTACAGATATTAGGTAAGAGTAAGTCAGTGCCATCTAACTTTTGGCTCGTCTCGTACAGCATCCTAGTCATGTGATAATATTGGGTAAGAGTGAGTCAGTGCCATCTATCTTTTGGCTCGTCTCGTACAGCATCCTAGACATGTGATAATATTAGGTAAGAGTGAGTCAGTGCCATCTATCTTTTGGCTCGTCTCGTACAGCATCCTAGACATGTGATAACCCCCAATGGTCTGGAACTCTATAGAAGGTATTCTAACAAATTTTCATGGAACTCAAAAGCCCTAGCCAGATGGATGAACAATAGCTCTTTAAATAGGAGATGCTTAGTCAAATTAAAGCGATAATTTTGAATTTCAGAAGGACTTTGAGTCTTGATTCTAATCCATCCTCCCACTTTAAGAGCTTGGAGTTTGACTCCACTCCACCCTCCCACTTGACGAGCTTTGAGTCTTGCCTCCACTTCACCTTCTCACCTGAAAAGCTTTGAGTCTTGACTCCACTCCACCCTCCCACATGAAGAGCTTTGAGTCTTGACTCTATTTCACCCTCCCACATGAAGAGCTCTGAGTCTTGACTTTACTCCACCCTCCAACATGAAGAGTTTTGAGTCTTGACTCCACTCCACTCTCCCACATGAAGAGCTCTGAGTCTTGACTTTACTCCACCCTCCAACATGAAGGGCTTTGAGTCTTGACTCCACTCAACTCTCCCAACAAACATTGAAGTAGCTTTCTGAGACTTTAGAGAAATTTGGATAATTTGGGTGCTATTCAGACGTCACAGATACTTCTTTGTGAAAGATGGCTACTATTTTAACACTTCCTCTAGACTGAATTTGATTCGCATTTCTATGAAGACTGTTACTCCAATAACAGAAGAAAAAAAACTGAGAGACTTACTCCAGTTGTAAGAAGTTTCGTATGTTTATATAAATAAATAATATAACTAAACTCCCTACATATTTCGGATTGGAAAAAAATTAATAAGCTTTCTAGTACTTATAATGTTTTACAAGTAATTTACATAGCGTCTCAGATATTCACAAGAATTATATGTCACTAGATGGCTCAACCACAATGTTAACTCTAAAATGTTAAATCGTGTATAACATCACCGGTATAAGTAAACAGAGTTAGAAAACATGAGTTAATTTCTCGTGGGATAATTACAAATATTAGATGTAAGAATTCACAAGCTTGCTAGAAAAACTGGGTTATTGCTTCCTTCTTACTTCTTGAGGTGGGACATCAAAGGTTAGAGTTCGAAGGTCAACTGTTGTACAATTTTCAATGCATGGTAGGATGAAGAATATACCTAGAAAATGAAAGAAAAAAATACTTCGTCTTTTTCTTTAATTTTATCAATGAAAAAACGTTTACTTCCATTAACAGCAAATGAACGGGGTGAAAAATTAAGGAATATCCGAAAAATATTAAATATTTCAACT
This sequence comes from Limulus polyphemus, assembly GCF_000517525.1. Taxonomy (NCBI): domain Eukaryota; kingdom Metazoa; phylum Arthropoda; class Merostomata; order Xiphosura; family Limulidae; genus Limulus; species Limulus polyphemus. The sequence continues at coordinate 21,628 of NW_013669856.1, forward strand.
ACCAAAACATGTTGTGATTGGTTAATTTTACTAGTGTTTCTTGAATGGCTGCCATGAACTTTTCATGATTATTATATAGATATAAGAGATTTTACGTCAAACAACGAACAACAACAAAAATTGACAAACTGAAACTTAGGCTTACTCGAAATTACCCTAGAAACGCTATGAACGATGAAGTGACTTCCATTAATCGCTAGTTTCTAAGTTTCGTCTAGCTAACACTTTAAAACAGGATAAGTATTATATACAATGCACGAATAATAATTGTAAGAAATTGGCGAAGCGAATCTAAAATGAATAACTTACCTGGACCTTTTGATCCTCCATGAAGTAACCGACCCAGACGAAAAATGACCGCTCTCTCATATTCTTGAACCACCTGGAGAAAAATACGGATAATTAGTGGCGCCATCTGTTGGAACTAATTTAGTACTTATAATTTCAGCCACGCAAAAAATTATGTCAAACAGCATATACTAACTCTAAAAAACGGTACATCGTTTCACGTTCTAATAAATCAATTATTCCTTCAAAATAGTCCTCCTGTGACTCAGCTATAAACCTGAACGCTTATAATGCTCGAATTCGGGGTTCGAATCACGTGGCGGCCACAGCGCAGATTAGCCTGTTATGTGGCTTTGGGCCAAGACGCTAATAAACACCAAAACACTTTTGAAATTCACAGATATTTAGGATCTTGAATTAGCTAAGATACTTTGCATTATAAATTTTAAACCTAACGAATCACGTTAACAAATTTTTGAACTGTCTTTAAAAATTTAAGCAAGTATTAAAAAGTTAGACACTATTTCTTACACGTTCATCATTTATTTCATCTAACTGATACGTCTGTTTTAATCTGGGCTTATTACATTACAAATCAGGTTTCGATACCCGCGGTGGGCATGGCACAGATAGCCCATTGTGTAGTTTTCTGCTTAACAACAAAACAAGTTACTATTCTATCATCAGCGCCACTGTTCACCAGAAGAGTAAATGGGCAACGTTAACAAACTTGTATTAAAGTTAAAAGAACTGGCCTTAGTAACGTTAACATACTGGCCCTAGCAACCAACTATGAAAACTTACCATTTTTTTGTCTATTTATACGTTATAAACAGAATATTTTTGGCTTCAAAATACAATAAAGTATATTATCACTCATTTAATTTAAGATAATAAAATATTACCTTTAAGAAACCTCAATCGTTAAACATTCGTGTTTGTGTATTAAGTAAAAACAGTGCCCGGCATGGCCAGGTGGATAAGGCGCTCGACTCACAATCTGAGCGTCGCGGGTTCGCATCCCCACCAAACATGCTCGCCCTTTCAGCCGAGGGGGCGTTATAATGTGAGGGTCAATCCCGTTGGTAAAAGAGTAGCCCAAGAGTTGGCGGTGGGTGGTGATGACTAGCTGCCTTCCCTCTAGTCTTACACTGCTAAATTAGGGACGGCTAGCGCAGATAGCCCTCGTGTAGCTTTACGCGAAATTCCAAAACAAACAAACAAGTAAAAACATTTATTATTTTAAACATTTATAACAGTTTGGGTGACTGTGTTGGTTATACATCATAATTAATAAAACATGAACAATCACGAGAATTATCCCTTACGTTTAGGTTTTGTTTTCAGTTTAGTTGTATTAATGTGACTCTATACACGTGTCTTTAATGAAATGGATTACTTGTTAAGTATCGGACGTTAGTGGAATTTGATATTTTCAACCTGAGCGAAATTATATAAGACGCTTGGGCTAAGTGACCAGGTCAAAAGGCAACCGGTCAGCAGCAAGAGATTCCAATGAAATAATCTGATTGATAGTCACTCTTGTAACGAACCCACAACTAACACGCTAACCACTGAGATACGACTTGCCCAGAGGGCTTTGGATTGACGGAAAATTTGCCCGATTGTTGATAAATAAAATGTGATGGTTTATTAAAACAGTTATTAAATTATCCATCCGCAAGGTGCAACATAATGCCAATTTTTGTTAAAGTTTCATTTCGTTAGAGTAGCAGGTCGTGAACTATTCTCTAAACCAGCATATTCTCTTTAGGCCTAAACCAGGGACAAATATGAAAGTTACATCAATCACTAAATTTTATATATATATATATATATAAAGTGTAATTAAATGGTGTTCATTAATTCATTCACAAGTTACTTCTTTTCTTTAATTAACCCCTCATGTCCCTCGGTGGGTCAGCGGTAAGTTTATGTACTTCTAAAGCTAAATCCCCCGTCCACCAAACATGCTCGCCCTTTCAGCCGTGGGGGCGTTATAATGTGATGGTCAATCCCACTCTTCGTTGGTAAAAAGAGTAGCCCAAGAGTTGACGGTGAGTGGTGATGGCTAGCTGCCTTCTCTCTAGTCTTACACTGCTAAATTAGGGACGGTCAATCCCACTGTTTGTTGGTAAAAAGAGTAGCCCAAGAGTTGACAGTGGGTGGTGATGGCTAGCTGCCTTCTCTCTAGTCTTACACTGCTAAATTAGGGACGGGTAGTGTAATCAGTTATACTTGTCATAATAAAAAAAAACCTCCTCCCCTCCAGTGACTTAGCGGTAGACTTATAACGAGAAAAATCGGGTTTCGATACCCGCAGTTGGCACAGCACAGATGACCCATTGCGTGGCTTTGAACTTAATAGGAAACAAACAAACATAAGACAATAGTACTAGGCTTATTGTATTTTTAAACACTGTATTATTTATTCATTCCCTTATGTTAAAAGCTAGTTTATATCCGCCATGGCTGTCACGTGACTTGCTGATTTACATATTCAGAATCGTTTTAATATAACATAATTAATCGTCTGTATAGTTATACAAGTGTAGAACAGTACTGGTGGTTAATGTTATAGAAAAACGTTTCTTGGTAATATTAACATTCAAAGACCAGCTTGGTACAAGATAGATAATTTCTCTAATGGACAATATTTTCGGGTTATTGTATATTTGAATATATGTGTTTAACTAGTACAAGCTACTGTCGTAAAAATATATGTTGAGCGAAGAAAGAGGCTTACCGCTGATAAATTATACATAATATTAGTGTTGATTCCCTTTGATAAATATAGAATTAATTATATATATATAAACAGTTTCTTATTAATGTAACATACCATAATTTGCATAAAAGTCAAACAAAAAAGCTAGAATAGGATGTTCTTAATAAGAAAATGCTTTAAAACTATTCATATTTAATTGTTTTCTCTGCATAACCAAAGTGAACAGAAACTAATGATGAACATACCAAATAACTCTTTTTAAAGTCGTTTACTATGATAAACAAACTTGTATATTTATAAAATGACACTAGTTTTTGAAGAGTTAGCGGATTGTCAAAGAATGCTTGGAAATATAAACTTGGAAATATAAAAGAATATGCTGAATACATGTTAAAGCCTTAAAATTAGCTTCTGTTTTTAGAGCTAACTACATTGATTTCATGTCTCAGCGTGTGAATCAAAATACTCTCTTTTGTCATCATTGACCCTTGCGAAAAAATCTGAATTTATTGGCTCTGGACTCCAATCTTTGCCTAATTATGACCTGGAAAATTTTGAAGAGGAAAAGTCCTGGATCCCCAACCATTTCTTAGCTATATCCTTGAAAGTTGGGAGATTCTGAATCCCCAACTATTTCTAGCTATGGCCTTGAAAGTTGGGAGGAAGGAAGGTTCTGAACCCCCCAACTATTTCTAGCTATGGCCTTGAAAGTTGGGAGGAAGGGAGGTTCTGAATCCCCAACCATTTTTTAGCTCTTGTCTTGAAAGTTGGGAGATTCTGAATCCCCAACTATTTCTAGCTATAGCCTTGAAAGTTGGGAGGACGGGGGTTCTGAATCCCCAACCATTTTTTAGCTCTTGCCTTGAAAGTTGGGAGATTCTGAATCCCCAACCATTTCTTAGTTATGTCCTTGAAAGTTGGGAGGTTCTGAACCCCAACCATTTCTTAGCTCTGGTCTTGAAAGTTGGGAGGACGGGGAGTTCTGAACCCCCAACCATTTCTTAGCTATGTCCTTGAAAGGTGGGAGATTCTTAATCCCCAACTATTTCTAGCTATGGTCTTGAAAGTTGGGAGGAAGGAAGGTTCTGAACCCTCAACCATTTCTTAGTTATGTCCTTGAAAGTTGGGAAGTTCTGAACCCCAACCATTTCTTAGCTATGGTCTTGAAAGTTGGGAGGACGGGAGGTTCTGAAACCCCAACCATTTATTAGCTATGTCCTTCAGCTTATGCTGTTTGAAAGCCCAGGTCATGTGTTCTCCAGAGATATTGAAAAAATTCCAATATTTCATAACCTTTTATAAAGTTCTGTTATTTCTTGTAATTATGAAACCAGCGAATATGTTACTGATAAACATTGACCTGGAATTGTCAAACTTCTCCTGCTAGAAGGTGCAACACCATAGACGTAATTTAAGGGGGGGGGGGTACGAGCCTCTACTTTTGAATCGAAAGTTTCGCCCCTGTAGAACACTATATTGACAAGATAAAAATTGTATCTATATTTTTATATATTCTGAAATTTTATACAAAATTACCTTTTATTCTGGTTGTGGGAGTTATTATTTTGTAAATAAAGACACAAGATAATAGCTATCCATTGTTTAACCTGACACACGTTTAGTGGAAACCACGTGTTAAGCATAAAAAATGTACATAACGCGAAAAACTACATAGTCAAATTCATATCTATATTTCGTAAAAAACTTTCTTTACAAAAGTTTGTTTTTTTTAATTAAAAGTAGGGCCAATAAAAATTTTGTTTTGCCGACGGCCAAAATTAAAATAATCTACATGTTTCGGTAACTTTACTTACCATCAAAGATCAATAATCATCTTTATTGTTCATTTTAAACGTTGGCCCTATTTTTGATTTTAAACCTTGTTGCCTTGACTGAATTTTCAAAGTTACGTTTTATTCTGTAGATTGGAGTTATTATTTTGAGAATAAAGATGTTACTTAGTAACCACTGAAAGTTTAAATCTTAACGTATTTGGTGTAAATCTTAACGTATTTGGTGTAAATCTTAACGTATTTGGTGTAAATCTTGACGTATTTGGTGGAAATCTTGACGTATTTGGTATAAATCTTAACATATTTGGTGTAAATCTTAACGTATTTGGCGTAAATCTTAACATATTTGGTGTAAATCTTAACGTATTTGGTGTAAATCTTGACGTATTTGGTGTAAATCTTGACGTATTTGGCGTACATCTTGACGTATTTGGTATAACCCAAGTAGTCAAAATCATCATATTCAATGTTGTTTCGAACTTACCCTAATACAGAAAAAGAGCGAAAATGGGAAAGTGACAATGATCAGAGCTAAACACAGAAGTGTCAGAAGAACGTCACAAAATCCTTGTTTGGGAACAGCTTCATCTGAAAAATAAATAAGAATTCTTATTAAACACTAAAACCTTTGGGTATTAAGAAAATTAATTTGAATACGACCTTACTTATAAAGATGAAAATGCATTCTTCATCAACTGGGTACCTTCGATGTTTTCGTCCGTAATCCCAAAATTAAACTTTAATCTGAAATTTGGAATAAGAAAATTAATTTCTATACGATCTCACTTGTTTCATCTGTTCAGTACCCTCATTCCTAACAGTATTTTCGGCCGTAAATCCAAAATGAGTTTCATACTTGAAATTTAAGATCAATATGAAATTTCAAAATATTTTGTTTGTTTGTTTGTTTGTAGTGAAGCACAAAACTATGCAATGGGCACAGCACACATAGCTATGTACCATATTTTATACTGTGAAACCAGCTTAACTTATGTAGCATATTATATACTGTAAAACCAGCTTAACATGTGTACCATATTATATACTGTAAAACCAGCTTAACTTATGTAGCATATTATATACTGTAAAACCAGCTTAACATATGTACCATATTATATACTGTAAAACCAGCTTAACATATGTACCATATTATATACTGTAAAACCAGCTTAACTTATGTACCATATTTTATACTGTAAAACCAGCTTAACATGTCTATCATATTATATACTGTAAAACCAGCTTAACATATGTACCATATTATATACTGTAAAACCAGCTTAACATATGTACCATATTATATACTGTAAAACCAGCTTAACATATGTACCATATTATATACTGTAAAACCAGCTTAACATATGTACCATATTATATACTGTAAAACCAGCTTAACATATGTAGCATATTATATACTGTAAAACCAGCTTAACATATGTACCATATTATATACTGTAAAACCAGCTTAACTTATGTACCATATTTTATACTGTAAAACCAGCTTAACATGTGTACCATATTATATT
>NW_013669856.1:28962-35052 GCF_000517525.1 Limulus polyphemus
CTGTAAAACCAGCTTAACATATGTACCATATTATATACTGTAAAACCAGCTTAACATGTGTACCCTATTATATACTGTAAAACCAGCTTAACATATGTACCATATTATATACTGTAAAACCAGCTTAACTTATGTACCATATTTTATACTGTAAAACCAGCTTAACATGTGTACCATATTATATTCTGTAAAACCAGCTTAACATGTGTACCATATTATATACTGTGAAACCAGCTTAACTTATGTATCATATTTTATACTGTAAAACCAGCTTAACATGTGTACCATATTATATACTGTAAAACCAGCTTAACATGTGTACCATATTATATACTGTAAAACCAGCTTAACTTATGTACCATATTATATACTGTAAAACCAGCTTAACTTATGTACCATATTATATACTGTGAAACCAGCTTAACATATTTTTAAATATCACCCACTCTAATATATATATCTTAAGTTTGGATTGTCCGAAAATCTTTCTTCCAGGTGTTTTAGATAGGTAAACTGAATTTTGAACATGTGTTGAATGGACGTCAAAGAATCTAATGTTCGAGACGTTTTAAAAGTGACAGTGTTCGGTGTTAAGTACAAAAGCTACAGTCCTAAAAGATCACACTTTTGATTAAGTAATTTATTATCTAGGAACAGGACTGTGTTTTTATTACATCTTTAAGTTGTTTTTTTTTATATATATACCAGTAATTTAGCAACACATAATGTTCGTAGAATTTTATCAGAAAAAAAAAACGGCTGAGCACAAAAGTGAGTATTTAGAATAACAGCTCACCAGGAAGAAACTGTTTCAAAGATAATGGGTTGTTTACAATTTTCGCCATTCTTTCCTCGACATTCCGTGACTCACTAAATTGCACCCATAACATTAAAAAGTTGTTTTATGGTTTTTTTCATTATTGCAATAGTCATTGTTAATATGGTATTGGGCAACATAAAAGGCTTGTTTAAGTTAAAAAAAAACAACTGTCTGAAGTTGCTGGTGGTCGGTTATTTATTGATAGCGAACGAAGTCCTTTTGTAATTTTCTGAAAAGCGAGCACGAGATCCTCTCCCCCTCCCCTCCGCCAGTATTCGTTTTGTACGCTCGTGAAAATGGCGAAAACTGTGAACGATCCCCAAACAAGTCGGAAAACACACAATAAGCTTTTCTCTTTCAGTTGCACAATTAAATCGATTAGATACGAAACGATTACGTTGCGTACCAATACCACTTTGGCTGGAAGTAAAACTAGAGACGGTCACGAAGTGGTTTCCATTAAAAACGTTCTATTTCGTGTGTACAACTTATGTTGAGAGTCTTATTTCGTGTTTCATCTGAAAAGCTAATTAATTGCTTGGAATACTGTGGAAAAACTGAATTATCACGTGATATGAAAGTTATTTTTAACGATAAAATTATTAACATGTGTATGTATATATGTATGTGTGTATATAGATATGTATGTATGTATATAGATATGTATGTATATATGTATGTGTGTATATAGATATATATTTATATGTGTATGTATATATGTATGTATGTATATATGTATGTGTGTATATAGATATGTATGTATGTATATATGTATGTGTGTATATAGATATGTATGTATGTATATATGTATGTGTGTATATAGATATATATGTATGTATATATGTATGTATATATGTATGTGTGTATATAGATATGTATGTATGTATATATGTATGTGTGTATATAGATATGTATGTATGTATATATGTATGTGTGTATATAGATATGTATGTATATATGTGTGTATATAAATATGTATGTATATATGTATGTGTGTATATAAATATGTGTGTATATATGTATGTGTGTATATAAATATGTGTGTATATATGTATGTGTGTATATAAATATGTGTGTATATATGTATGTGTATCATATAATTTTACATAAACTTAATTCTAAATTATTTTTACTTAATTTTTTTATAATTTATCTGTAAGTTCTAAGATTTTGCAACCATTTTATGTAGAAATATGTTAATTTTTACCTTTATTGGCTATTTTACTCAATTTTAGGTCCATGTGCATAAAATAACCGAAATAGTTTATATACTGGTCAACCTCAAAGCCACAGAATTTCGAGTAAACGTACAACAGTATTATATGAGTCGTTCCTTATTTTGAACTAAAACTAATCTAGGCAACAACACTTCCCCCTGTCAACACTTGGGTTAATCATCTTATATAGAATAGTAGGATTTGACTGTCACTCTAATTACATATCTATGGTCCCTAAGCGAGGAACGCGTTTGCAGCAACGAGTCGTGAACAAAAAATCCTCGAATTTACAGTCCGGACTCATTATCCACTTTATCATGTCTGGCTTCTTCAGAAGTCCCGGCATGGCCAGGTGGTTACGGCACTCCACTCGCAATCTGTAGGGTCGCGGGTTCGAATCCCCGTCACACCAAACATGCTCGCCCTGTCAGCCGTGGGGGCATTATAATGTGACGGCCAATCCCACTATTCGTTGGTAAAAAGAGTAACCCAAGAGTTGGCGGTGGGTGGTGATGACTAGCTGCTTTCCCTCTAGTCTTACACTGCTAAATTAGGGACGGCTAGTGCAGATAGCTCTCGTATAGCTTTGCGCGAAATTCAAAAACAAATTTCTTCAGAAAACATCTAGTCACTCGTGGGAACACTGCAGCGGCCTAAGCCCGGAAAGTGCTTAGTTTTCAAAATGGGAACAATAAAGTCTTCTAGTTTCTAGTCTTTTATGTCCAAACTGTTATTGGTTTATTATTTTTAGGATGAGTTTTACTTCATAATATTCTAACTTACTTCATTCTGTTATACAGACTAAACTATACGAGTATATACTGGAGGAAAAGTCATACATTTAGCTCATCTCTACTTCATTAGGGCCCGGCATGGCCAGGTGGATAAGGCGCTCGACTCACAATCTGAGGGTCGCGGGTTCGAATCCGCATCCCACCAAACATGCTCGCCCTTTCAGCCGTGGGGGCGTTATAATGTGCCCTCCCTCTAGTCTTACACTGCTAAATGAGGGACGGCTAGCGCAGATAGCCCTCGTGTAGCTTTGCGCGAAATTCCAAAACAAACAAACAAACAAACTACTTCATTAGGAAGAAGATGATAATAAAGAGAAATACATAAAAATTTAATTTGATTCAGTGAGCTCATTTTAACCTTTTTTCTTTCGACATCACTGTTAAACATTCCACAAATCTATTTGATTTTATATCTGAAGATTTGTTCGTTGTCTGGAACCAGTTCAATTTTGTATGTTCTTGGAAAATAATAAGGCTTACTTAATATTCCTTCATGCTAGTTATTTTGAAAATACTCTGCTGTAAGCTTCTTATCAAGCCGAATGTAATCTCTCTTTACGATAATTATCTTGAGTCCCAGTTAAAATATACTTATTAAACAAGAGAGTGTGACCATTATAATCCCACTCTTGTTACTAATAATGAATAGGATCAAAAAAGTTTGATAAGCTAGACAGAAATTCGATAACTCGGCAGTTTTTTAAATTTATTTTAGATGTTACTCGAAACAGTGTAAGAAATGAAGGCAAAGGTTACATTGGCAACTTTCTTATTTGCCTAAATACTAAAGCATGAATTTTACCCAAATAATCAAAAATGTAAATGAAACTGTCATATTCTACTTTGTAGGTTGAGAACGTTTTATTAAAATGAATATGGAGCTTAACCACGTCGTTACAGTACAGGACCCCACGTCCAGTCACGCTCTATCTGATGGCCGTGATTCTCAACAATAGCCATGCAGAATGGTTTTCATTTCAAAAGGTTTCGTCTTAAGGCTGTCATGTTCAAAGCATACACTACTTTTCTTCTCTCTGGCCTGGAATTGCCAGGTGGTTAGGGCACTCGACTCGCAATCTGCGGGTCGCGGGTTCGAATCCCCGTCCCACCAAAAATACTCGCCCTTTTAGCTGTGGGGGGCGTTATAATAGGACGGTCAATCCCACTATTCGTTGGTAAAAGAGTAGCCCAAGAGTTGGTGGTGGATGCTGTTGACTAGATACCATCTCTTTAGTCTGTCTGTTCAAAATTTGGAATAGCTATGCGCAGATAGACCTTTGTGTAGCTTTGGGCTAAAATTCTGAACAAACAGATAATAAAACCTGGTGTCTTATTACCCGGCTAACATTTAATTATTTAGCCAAATTATCTATAGATCCACAAAACAAATTGTTGAGGGATATTAAAACACACACACACACATAAACCCCCGGTAAATCAACAAGCTTCAAACGATTCTATTAATAGAAGCGTCAAAGCAAAACAAATCAATATATTTGAGACGTAGACACAGTTACGGGTTAGTCTCACTGTCTGTCAAGCTCCCTAGTGGGCCAGTGGGAAGTTTACGGACTAATAAAGCTAAAATTAGGGGTTCAATTACCCGCAGTGGACAGAGCGCAGACAGCCCATTGTAGAACTTTGCGCTAAAAGAACAACAACAACAACCTGTCAGTCAACACTATTTCCCTTTGATTTATGTATACGAGCCAGCTTAAGTCTTTGTCTTATAACGATATTTAAAATGTTCTTGGTTTTGTTAAAATGTTTTCACTCTGTCAATTTTATTATATTACTTTCGTAGTTTGTTTATACGAACAGATTAAAGACTAAAGGCTTAACACCTTTCAAGGAGATCAATTTAATCTCTGGAATCTCGCGTGCCGAAAATTAAGTCTAAGCGGGAATACACCGGCAGCTTTTCTTGATTTACTGTGTATTAGAAACCTTCTTTAGAAGCATTTTTAAATAGAGGTAATGTGAACGTAGGTTACTGAACAATTAGAATATAAAATGACCTTTCACCGTGAATAAATTAAAATTAATTATCTCATTCTTTTCGAGTTAGGCCTAGCATGACCTGGTGGTTAGAGCACTCGACTCGTATTCTGCGGGTCTCAGGTTCTAATCCAGTCACCGAACATGCTCGTCCTTTCGACTCTATGGGGCATTATAATGTTACGGTCAATTCCATTATTCGTCGATAAAAGAGTAGCCCAAGAGTTAATGGTGGATGGTGTTGACTAGCTGCCTTTCCTCTAATCTGTCACTACTAAACTAGGAACGCTTAGCGCAGATTTAGAAAACGTTTCGGTGTTGTGTCAATAACTGTTTACAAAAACGTTTCAGTGTTGTATCAATAAGTGATTTAAAAAAGTTTCGGTGCTGTATCAATAGCTGTTTTAAAAAATGTTTCAGTGTTGTGTCAATAGCTGTTTACAAAAAGGTTTCACTGTTGTGTCCCTGGTTACTTACAAACAGAAAGTTTCGGTGTTGTATCAATAACAGTTTTAAAAACGTTTCAGTGTTGTGTCAATAGCTGTTTACAAAAAGGTTTCACTGTTGTGTCCCTGGTTACTTACAAGCAGAAAGTTTTGGTGTTGTATCAATAACTGTTTTAAAAAACGTTTCAGTGTTGTGTCAGTAACTGTTTTTAAAAACGTTTCAGTGTTGTGTCAGTAACTGTTTTTAAAAACGTTTCAGTGTTGCGTCACTGGTTACTTACAAACAGAAAGTTATGGTGTTGTGTCAATAACTGTTTTAAAAAACGTTTCAATGCTGTGTCAATCATTGTTTACAAATAAGTTCCAATGTTGTTTGACCAATTATTCACCAAAACAGATTTTTGGTTGCAAACAGAAAATGTCAGAGCTGTTTCATTCACTGTTAACAAACAATTTAAAACCATTATAAACAGAAGTTTTATATACTGTATCACTGATTGTTAACAGACACCTTCATTGTTTTGGTTATTTTTCGTTTATAAACAGAAGTGTTTAGTAATATAACACTATCTTTTATAAATACAAACTCTTTATTGTTGTTGTTTTGTGTGAAAATCCTTAGTTAATAAACAATTAGAGTGCTGTGCCATTTTTTGCTTAAATATAACAATTCAGTACTATGTCAGCTACTGTTTATAAACATAACGATTCAGTACTATGTCAGCTGCTGTTTATAAACATAACGATTCAGTACTATGTCAATGTTTATAAACAACAGCTGACATAGTACTGAATCGTTGCTGCTGTTTATAAAC
>NW_013669856.1:35890-38322 GCF_000517525.1 Limulus polyphemus
CAGTACTATGTCAGGTGTTGTTTATAACATAACGATTCAGTACTATGTCAACTGCTGTTTATAAACATAACGATTCAGTACTATGTCAGCTGCTGTTTATAAACATAACGATTCAGTACTATGTCAGCTGCTGTTTATAAACATAACGATTCAGTACTATGTCAACTGCTGTTTATAAACATAACGATTCAGTACTATGTCAGCTGCTGTTTATAAACATAACGACTCAGTACTATGTCAACTGCTGTTTATAAATATAACGATTCAGTACTATGTCAGCTGCTGTTTATAAATAGAAGTATTCAATTCTCTGTCGTTATCATCTTTTCACAAAGAAAACTTTTCATCCCTGTGTGATTATTTGGTTAATTATTTGATTCATACAAACAGATTTTAAAAGAAAAAACGCGGTTCTATCTCTTTACATTAGTCATAAAGTCAACGTTTCGAAAGTAATAGTTTATTTAGACGTTACTGAAAAGTTCGAAGAATTAACAAAAAAATCCTAAGGTCTGCTTTTAATATTATTGAGTGTAAAATAATTTATTATATGATATTATATTACGTTCCAAAAGTTGTATATAAAAAAAAACGTAGTAAAATGATTTTATGTAGGTTATAACAATAGCCGGATTAAGTGGGGATGGGGAGGGGGGAGGAATAAAAGTTCGATTCACCTACGAATAAATAGATTCAACAGTACAACCACTTTTACAGGGGTACGCTCCATTGAACTTTGCTACTTTTTGAAACGTAAAATCTACACGAGAACGATATTATGTAAATTCATGTTAAGTAAACAGATGCCACCGAAACAATTATGAATTAGCATGTGTTAATGATTTCATTAAACAAACAGTATTTTTTTTTATATAAGATTTCTAAACTTAGTTACTTTCACTTTTATACGATTGCACGGCTCGACCCTGTGGTAGATCTATAGATTTTGGAGCTGACGAACAAGTTCGAATCCGTGCGATCCCCCAAAATATTTCTCACATTTTAAGAGGTGGGTGCATTATAAAGTGACAGTCAATCCCTTAGCGTGTATGGTGGATCGTGGGGAACTGCTGGCTGGTTCAGTTCCCTCTGGTCAGTAGTTAAATACTAGGAATGTCAACAAGACAGTCGTAGTAGCTATGTCATAAGTACAAACACAATCTCTTTCATAGATGCGAGCGTGTGTTGGTGCGATAGTCACATATAAATACTCTTAATGCTTGGAGACGGCTTGAATTGGTAATGAAGAAAAACTTATATTAAGTCTTTCTTATCCATTAAAGCCGTCTCCAAGCATTATTAGTCTCAAAGTGGGTTCCTCGCCATCGAATATAAATACTCTGTTTGTCATACGGATTTACACTGGTATCTGCTGTTTCAAGTCGAGCCTTTAATTATGTTATCCGATAACTTTAAAAGTAAAAGATAAAACCTATCATATATATATATATGTAAGGTAACAGATAGTAGAACGTTCAGATTGTCAGCAGTAAGGGATTTGATCACCAGCGGCTGACCTGACAGCCCTCTATCAATAGAAAGTAATGCGTTTCTTACGTGTTCGTCCAACTGCTTCCTGCTCTATCTCATTGTTTCTTCCTTTCATTTCGTGCATGTTTGTCGGAAGTTCTTCCGAATCAGGAGATATTTTGTTATTCATCAATGATACTCATTCGTTTCTACCAGCTTCTACTTGTTCACAGACCGCCATGCGTAAATGATCTCATTGGATCTAGCGTCTATGCTTAAATGTTGCCGTTCTTCGATCCGTGCCAGGAAGCCAGTAAAGTGAAACCGCACCCTCACAAGTTCAGAATGTCTCCACTAGATGGCAATTCCGTGGAAACAATATTAACACAAAATTTTCACATTCATATTCAAGTAACTTGCATGTTGTGCAATACATCGATAAATAAAGTGATTCCTGTGTTGGACAATTTCCGCAAGTGAGTAAATGAGTACCTGATCCCTAAAAGTATAGTTATATTAATATATACTAATGACTACAGATCACCAGCTTCCATAATGCAATGTTCTCAATCTTATTTGAACTGCCCAAATTTTACTCAATCGTAAAAGCATCTTAACAATTCATAATAATTATTAATTACAAATATTCTAACTGTGAAGAAGATTGTTTTTTTTTTTTTGTAAAACTACACAGCCACATACGATTTCAAATCTTGTATTCCGTGAGAAAATTATTAAACACGAGAAAAGTTGTAAATATCTTAAATACATATTATTTAGCTGATTCAGTTTAAATATTTTATGTTAGAATCAATCTTTTATTGAGATGGTTAATACTTAAGATTAACCATGATGTACAATACGGTTTACATTACCTGGAAGTCAGAACGTAAATGATACATTCTAGTTATTTCGATGACGAGGAACCCACTTTGAGACTAATAATGGCTGGAGACGGGCTT
>NW_013669856.1:39322-43205 GCF_000517525.1 Limulus polyphemus
TATCAAGTAAGATATATTCCTTGTGCATATCATATGTAATCTGACACATGTACTCCGCAGACATGCCGCTGTGCCACTGGAGGGCCAGTCTGAAAGACAGAAATGTTAAAAAATTATATGTAAAAGTATAAAATATAACCTGATAGTTAATTAAATGTTATTTAACGTATCATCATTTCTTAGAAACTTTTTACATTATCATCTTCACTGTTATCATCAATATCTATCTCAACAGATCGGAATATTTTTATTATCACGAATTAGATACACAGTACCCCAAAACGCTAAATATTTAAAGCCTTAGAAAAGCCCTACCGGTGTTTTGTTAGAATTTTACTTTTATGAGTTATTGTTAGGCTTACGTAACATCAATAGTTTAGTGGTTGTATTTTCATGTGTTTATGTGGGCGTTAATTGATTTTTGAAGTTAAAATATGCCGGGTTTTCAGACATGTGGACCGAACGAAGCACTTGTAGTTTCAGGTACATTTTGAAAATTCAAGTTATTAAAAATATAATGGGTTGCGTACATAAAATGATAAACTTAAAATCTAATACTCAGCTGCATGCTAGCACTCGGTGAGTAGTAGATGATCTGTGATGTAACTTATAAGTTATAACCCTAACTTAAGGCTTAACGAGACTGCGAGTGTGAAAACTTGAATCAAAAGTAAATTTATCCAAATGAAATAAACAAGTATGGTTAGCAAAAACTGATCATGCATTAGTACTCATACTTACTGATTTGTTGATTTTTTTGCAACGTATTTTGTCACGAAAACTGACACTGCTGTGAATCGTATTACTTTTAGAAGATTAACCAATAAAAAAAATTGACATTGCTAACAGTAACGTTTACAGTAAAGTACATTGACAGTGATGTAAAAATAGTGTCAACAGACTATATATATTTGTATAACTAGTATTGTTTCAATTTTCATAAGAAGGCTGACCAAGACAAATTAATTAAGTATATTGTATCCTCATATTTCTTCGTATGACATGGCCCGAGCATGACCTATTATCAAAGTGTATAAGCTGATGTCTCGTACCTCATTGCTCGTCTTCATTCTGTTTGTGGACCATCTCAGATAGTAAATTAACAAATGTCTGTTTTTTTTCTGTCTCTTTTTTTTTTTGGTTTTCATTGCTTGAGAATGATACATGTATCCACTTATAAACCAAAACCTTCTCTGTTCTTTGTAAAGAATACATATTGGTACTGTAATGCTTGTTTATCCAGTGTCATGCTAGTGGATCCAAAGTAGGGGTGTAAACATCCATTAGGTCAACACCCAGGATTACCAAATTCTGAGTTTCAGCTACCATGAATTTCACACGTTAGCCCCAATCTTATGAGCTCTGCATACATGAAATGTGTGTGAAATCTAACTATATATATAATCATTAAAATTTACAAAACAGTTATATATTCTATCATATTAGTTAATACCTACTGTGAATGAAATTTTGTAAGATTGGTAGTTCATTTATTGAAGATAAGTTAATCCACCGTAAGCCTAATATACAAACACAAATGCATGACTCAGTTACTAACATGTAGAATAAAATGGTTAGTTTCAAACTTGTAATACTTTCTACTCTATGTGATTATTTTCCATTGAGGTTAGATTAGTCACGTTATCTTATAATGTTATAGCATTGATTATTTTTTGTGAATAATTATTATTGATAATATTGATTTTTTATGTACCTTGTATTATAAACTACAATAAGGTTAATTTGTTTTTCAATTTAATTACCCTATACTACATGTATATTATTTTTGTATCAATCGTTAAATAGTTTCTTTATGAGTATATTATGAAACTATACCAACCTGTCAATGACTTTTTACGTTGGGATCCAACTATACTCTTTACTTTGTAATAATTCTTTCTCTTTCATGTGATCGCAACAGTTGAATTGTTTTAAAAGGTTACAAGAATGGTGCCTGGGATGGAGGGGTTGTCATACGAGGAGAGCTTGAGATCTCTCAGATTGTTTTCTCTTGAAAAAAAGAAGAGTTAGGGGAGATCTGATTGAGACGATTAAGATTGGAAAGGGAATTGATAGTGGAACAGTGGGACTAGGGGACACAAATCTAAATGTTGACAGAATAGGAGGCATCTTTAGTTAAGACAGTTTTATTTTTCTAAAAGGGTGGTTGGCCTTTGGAATGGGTTACCTTCAGATGTTGTGGGTGCAATAAATTTAAGTGAGTTTAAGAGAAAGCTTGATCATTATAGGAATGATAAGGGCTAGCTTTAAAATTGTTTTAATTTATTAATTTAACAGTTTTAGTTTAGTTTAGAGGATGGAATAGCCGAGATGGACCGACAGGTTCCTCGTTGTCCCAAATATTATGTTATATGCTATATTATTTTAGAGCTGATGAGCCAAGTTCGAATCCTTTCGGTACCACAGAATATTCCTCAAACTTTAAGCTGTTGATAAGTGAGAATAGTGACAGTCAATCCTTTAGTGTGGATGGTGGGTGATAGAGTGCCAAAATGTGACTGACTTCTTTCTGACGGCAGGTAACGTTAATAGCTTTGTCATAAATACAGAAATACTCTTATAACGCACCCACATGACGTAGCATACTTGGTAGCGCGATGTTAACAACGCAAAACCTCCAGCCCCGTGGGCAATGCTAACCATTATATTAAGCTCGAGCCTAAAATATTGCTGAATTTTATCCCCCTCAATTGCATGTAAAAACCAATATTATATAACCTGAATACACGTTACTCGCGTTAGTGTGCTTAGGTAATGTATTCACATCAATATTGTTACAGGGCCCGGCATGGCCAGGTGGATAAGGCGCTCGACTCACAATCTGAGGGTCGCGGGTTCGAATCTCCGTCACACCAAACATGCTCGCCCTTTCAGCCGTGGGGGCGTTATAATGTGACGGTCAATCCCACTATTCGTTGGTAAAAGAGTAGCCCAAGAGTTGGCGGTGGGTGGTGATGACTAGCTGCCTTCCCTCTAGTCTTAAACTGCTAAATTAGGGACGGCTAGCGCAGATAGCCCTCGTGTAGCTTTGCGCGAAATTCCAAAACAAACAAACAGTATTGTTACGTCTCTGTTCGTTTGTTAAATTTCCCGCAAAAATTCTTTCCGAAGAACTTCAGCGATACAAATCCTTTCTTAAATAAAACTAGTTTATTCTTTCTCAATACAACTTTGCAATACACAGAATTTTTACGGTCACTTTTACTTAAACAAATGTTATAATTCACAACGATTCACGCACTTCACTTACGGTCACTACCGCTCACTTGACTCAATTATCTGTCTCTATATCTCTCTATCTGCAATTATTATCTCTGTTTTATTTGCCGGGCTTATATACTAAAATAGAGGGCGTCTAGCAAATACTGGGATATTCGTGAGGTTCCCCGATCCTTCTAGAAGCTCATGACTTGTTACCAGGGTCACGTGACTTCCGCTGTCGTAACAGTATTATATTTCAAGTTACCATAGAAGTTGAAAATGGATAGCAAATTGTGCTGTTAAAAACCACTACATTACAAAAGACAAAAAATGTAGCAGTACTTGCTAGAAAAATCACAGGATTATTTTGTTGTTGTTTTTCTGTTCGAGATTGAATTTTGAGAGTCCATAGAAAGCAAATACCACCTGACTGTACTTATTGTTAGTTGATTTAGAGTAAACAATTATAGTATTTCTTTTTATAGAATTTGGCAAGGTTATATTGCAAGCATCAAATCTTCATAATACAGTACCTTTAAAAAAATTGGACAGACATTCGTAATTTTTTTTCTTCATCCTTGTTCTAATCAAACGAGAACAAAGATTCAAAACAAATAACTAGAATAATAATGGCTGGAGACGGCTTAAGTGGGTAATGAAG
>NW_013669856.1:43985-48836 GCF_000517525.1 Limulus polyphemus
CATATGATATGCACAAGGAATATATCTTACTTGATATAGTTTCTTTATGAGTATATTATGAAACTATACCAACCTGTACATGTGTCAGATTACATATGATATGCACAAGGAATATATCTTACTTGATATAGTTTCTTTATGAGTATATTATGAAACTATACCAACCTGTACATGTGTCAGATTACATATGATATGCACAAGGAATATATCTTACTTGATATTTGTTTTCAGAGATTCCTGGATGTTAAAGTATATGTAATGATTTTTTTCGTGGGTTATTTTACTCTTGTTTAGGTTGCTGCCTTGGAGATCCATTGATAATACCTGGTGGCAGGGTTTTTGTATGGCCTATAATTCAACAAGTTCAGAGGTATGCCTTTACTTCCTTTCTCAGCTAATAGAGAAATTAGTTGTGTATTTTAATTTCTTTGGTTATTTTACTATAACTGTTATTTAAATACATACTCACCTATGGTTCAACACAAAAAATTAGAAGCTGGCTTAGATTTTAACAGAATATAGCAGATAGAATACAGTAACCTAAGCTATTTCTGCTTATTGACAATGTTATTACCACAAGAGTAATTTTTCCAACAGTATAATACGAGCATTTTTGTAGTAAAACCCAAGATTTTAAAATTTATTTCATATTTTTCCAGAATTTCTCTCAATGTTATTACTCTAACGATTGAAAGCCATAAAGTCTACACTCAACAAGGTGTTCCTATCTCAGTAACTGGAATTGCTCAGGTAAAGAAACAGTAGCCTAATGGAATATTTTTGTTATTCAGTTAATGCGTAGGTCTAAGATATGCACAAAAAACAACTATGCAGAAACAAAGTATTATGTTATTGTCATAGGCTTAGGGGCTTGATTTTGATCGGGGGGGGAGGAGCAAGTTTTGCCCAAAAATATAAAATCGACCTTAAAATCATGTACTATAAGGTTTAAAGTTTCTTGAAATAAATGGTTCCAATGACTTCCGTGCAGAACCATATGGGGCTGAAGGGTTAAAAAGGTTCAAGTGAAAACGTCACGTGTCGGTAATATACTTTCTAAAAAGGTATAATCACTTTGCAAACAGAAAAGCTGTAGATATGTACTGAGCTTTTGCCTGAATATTTTGGGCGATTTTTTGCCCAAAAAAACTATTTGGGCCAGAATTTAGGGGGAAATTGCCCCCTTGACCCCCCCCCCCTTCCTACATCTATGTTTGTTGTTCCTATTTTTTTAAGGAAAAAAAATTTCAGTAAAAGTATAGCCTATAACATTCCCTACTCATTTTACTGATGGCCACTAAGAAAGGAATAAACACAAATTTATTAAACCTGGTAGAAGATGTATCCCTACGTTCTGTAGGTCATGCTTTGGCAGATACCTCAATATCCAAGATACATCTTATAATTCCCTTCACTGTAATATGTACCTCAGGTTTTTTGGTAGTATTGTCTTTTCTGGTGTATTTAATAGATCACTATAATTCCTCTTAGGTTTGGAAGTGCTCTTTATATGCTTTTCTTCCAAATATTAAATGTTAAATTTATTAAATACTTTAGTTTTCTTACAATATATTTATATATATTATATATGTATAGAGACACACACACATCTTTTAAAATACAGGCTTTATGTGAAACTGAAGCATAAGAATATATATATAAAACAATAACTAGAAATCTAAGACTTGATAAGAATATTATTCCTAGTGCTATGAAAGTGTAAACCAATTCTTTATCGAGCTGTTTCCCATGTGTGAAGGCACATCAAGTTCGTGTAGATAACATTCCCTATCTCTGATCTTTGGTTTATGAAAACTGAGTAGCTTGAAACTGCACTGCTCGGCTAATCCTCGTATGAAATTTGTTATCCAGTATAAGCTGATGTCTCGTAGCTCATTGCTCGTCTTCATTCTGTTTGTGGACCATCTCAGATAGTAAATTAACAAATGTCTGTTTTTTCTGTCTCTTTTTTGGTTTTCATTGCTTGAGAATGATACATGTATCCACTTATAAACCAAAACCTTCTCTGTTCTTTGTAAAGAATACATATTGGTACTGTAATGCTTGTTTATCCAGTGTCATGCTAGTGGATCCAAAGTAGGGGGTGTAAACATTCATTAGATCAACACCCAGGGTTACCAAATTCTGAGTTTCAGCTACCATGAATTTCACACATGTTAGCCCCAGTCTTATGAGCTCTGCATAATTGAAATGTGTGTGTGTGAAATCTATATATAATCATTAAAATTTACAAAACAGTTGTATATTCTATCATATTAGTTAACACCTACTGTGAATGAAAATTTGTAAGATTGGTAGTTTATTCATTGAAGATAGGTTAATCCACCGGAAGCCTAATATACAAACATAAATGCATGACTCAGTTACTAACTTGTAGAATAAAATGGTTAGTTTCAAACTTATAATACTTTCTACTCTATGTGATTATTTTCCATTGAGATTAGATTAGTCACATTTTAATACAAAGTATTATTGATATGATAAGAAAGAGTAGTGTTTGAGTAAAATGACACAAATCTCTCACTTTGAACTCTGCAGGAGGCATTTTTCTTCGGTGCAATAAAAAGGACAAGGTGTTCCATATATTGGTCTGCTGTGTGGTTGTTTTTGTCGTGTGAGTAGACTAGATAACCTCTACTCAGATTTATGTTTTTATATATTCTGAATTAAAACATTTTATTTTGAGTGTGTTGGGAATATCAATCTGATATGCAAGGACAACCATACAGGGCCAGATGTTTTCTGTATGTTGTTTTGTCAATACTTTGTGTATGACACGGTGTTCAAAGAAGAACTTTTAATAAGCATGTAAATGATGAAAACTGTGGTTAAAATTTGTTCAAGTTTTAGTTGAAATATCCAGCCTACTGTAAACTTGAAATCAAGTGAATTCCAGTGTAAATATCAAATGGAAGTTTCAACATGTTTCTTGTATACATGTAGATATCAAAAGCTTCTTTAAAAGTGTTCAACATATGAACATATTTTTATCTTATATTTCATGTATATTGGAACTTATATATTTTTGTTACAATTTGAAAATAGATGTTGATTTTAGATATACTACAGGTTAAAGTTCAAGGCCAGAATATGGAAATGTTGAGATCAGCATGTCAACAGTTCTTGGGAAAAAGTGAGTCGGAAGTCATGCGCATTGCCTTGGAAACATTAGAAGGACATCAGCGAGCTATAATGGGTCAAATGAGTGTTGAGGTAAGAACAAGATAGAAATATCTCAACTGTACGAGTATTTATTTGCATCAGTCATTATAGAACCTTTTAGTTATCTTGTAAAATAAATTGTCTGTATTTAAAGACTACAACATAAACTGGACTTTTGTTTTGACGTGAGTGTGTGTCATTGTACAAATATTCAATAAATGTGCTTCTTGTAGTGGTTGAAATTTCATATTGATTAAAGAACGTTTATTTCATAAAATTAAAGTTACCTCTTGGATTAGGCAGATCCAATAAGTTGTTATCTTTCCAATTTTGTACACTGTAAATTATCACGACAGTAATTTTGGTAAGAACAATGAGGAGTAAGAGATGGTAGAAGAATTGCCAATTGTTTTTAAAATCTTTGAAGTGTCTTTAGAGCATCTATCTAACTACAGAAAAAGAATAACACTGAAAAACATTTTTTACGTGTACCTTGCAAAAATGTTCACTTGAAATTAAGTTTAAACGTTTCAGAGATTGTAAGAAAGATGTACAAATAAAATATATACTGAATAATATAAATATATGTCTGCTACATTAAAAACATATATCTTGGTATCAGACTTTCATTGGTAAGCTACGACACAGAAACTAAAGTTTTGAAACGTTATGAAAACTTATTCTAGAAAATTAATAGGCTAACTAAAGTACATGATGGATGTTAATGAAACTAAAAAGATGGTGAGTTTACTTTCTCCATCATTAACATTCAGTTGGCATACCTAAAACTGTAGTATGTAATTATTCCTGTTGATAAAGTCACAAATAATTTAGCGTTGTTTGACAAAGATAGTTCGTTGCTGTTTATTTGAAAGTAGTTATAATTACTCGGGTATAAAATATGCTGGCAGGATGTGTATATGTAACTATTGCTATCTCTATTTAAAAAACAACAACAACAATAATGTCAAACTGCTCTCGAAGCATATTAATTATGATTTATCTATACCATACCAAAGTTTTCAGTAGATCTTCTAAGATTTAGAAATACACGTATAACCAAAAACTGTGTCGAAAGACACTTGCTAAACAGATTAATTCAGTTTCTACAGACATGATTGGCATTGCAAGCAACTATACGACGTACTAATATGCAGGACATAATTATTTCAACGATGTTGGAATTCTCATTAGTATTCGTACTAGAAGAAGCCAGCATTTGACGATAAGCCCACTTAGATTAAGAAAAATTCTGTCAGTTAAATGGAAAAGCTTATTACTGTGACAGTTACATTGTATCTGGAAATTCAGCTGTGTGTCTCTTGAAATATATATATATTTATGAGTAGTTAAATTACATTTACAAGTAAACCTTCTCTGTGCTTCATATGTGCTTTAAATGTTAAGTATATACAGTTTTGATTAACTCCTTCTGATACAAGTTAGTTATCATATATTTAAAAATAAAATATATTTACTCATATCCTTGTAGTTTAACTGTAATTATTTGCATCTTGGTACATGACATTAAAACCTTTTTCTTCTCTTTGTAATTCTTCTTTGTTGGTTTTATATTGTAACTTGTGTAATTTGTCCTTTCAGTTAAAATTGAATTACATATACTTTGTGTGTAGTTTTACTTCTTTGTTAAGTTTTATATTGTAACTT
>NW_013669856.1:49836-59057 GCF_000517525.1 Limulus polyphemus
TTGTAATTTGTCCTTTCAGTTAAAATATAATTACATATTCTTTGTGTGTAGTTTTACTTCTTTGTTGGTTTTATATTGTAACTTTTGTAATTTGTCCTTTCAGTTAAAATTGAATTACATATTCTTTGTGTGTAGTTTTACTTCTTTGTTGGTTTTATATTGTAACTTGTGTAATTTGTCCTTTCAGTTAAAATTGAATTACATATTCTTTGTGTGTACTTTTACATGACAATACTACCATATCCAGGTGTCCCTTTCTGTTATGTAGTTTAATTCATGAACAGTTATGTTTCTACAAACCCTTGTAACTAATGCAGCCATCCAGTTGTTTGTTTGATAGCTATGTTGTTACCTTCACAAAACCTGTTTGTTTGGATTCAAATCAGTGATGATCTTGGATTCGGGTCAACAATAATCCAGCTAATCTTCTTCAGTTGCAAGACACATTCACTCCTTATAAAAATTAGATGTCAGTATCTTAAGTATAACAGATCTTTTAGTACAGATATATCTTCTTATTACTGTCAACATTAATGATAGAAGAATTTCTAGTACAACAGATACACTGTATGTATAAAAAATAATCATGGCCTATTGCAGCTCTTGCTGTATAGTAAAAAGTAAGGTTTTTTAGCAAAATCTATTGATGACGTTGTAACGAGTGTCTATTCTTATCAGTTTCTACTTTGGTTAAATACATAACATAAGAGACAGTGAGTGACTTTACGATACTCGACAAAACTTGGACTGAACTGTTCCGAACTTACTTCACATGATTAAGTTGTGTTCAGTACTTAAAATAAAGTCTCGTCTCTATAAAACTTACTTCAAAATTGACAAAACGGCACCATATAATTTCACAAAAAAAAATAGATTATGAACTCAGTTTTGAAATGGGAAACAAATTTAAATGGGATTTTGGATTTTAATATGACAAAGTTAAAAACTTGTCACACTTTTAAAAAATAAAGAATATATGTTTATAAGTGGGGGGGTGAGTGACAAGTCATGACTATGAGAATCATTTGATTCCACTTAGCAGCGAACGTTCAAGACATTTGTTCGCCTTGGTCCCAGTGACAATGTGATGGGTAGGGTTTGTGAATGTGTTATAGGTAGGATACGTAGTTTAGGAATTATAGTATTTTTGTTTTATATTTTGTTGTTTATGTGTTTTGTTATTTTGTTAATAGACATTTATTGATCAAGATGTTTTATAAATAATCACCTATGTCAAGGTTTGCCACCTGTGTAGAACTAGACCTGTTTGTGATAAGGATTTTTTTCATATACTGTTGAAGTAATTATGAATTTTTTTCAATTATAAAATATGTCTTGGAGAAAACCTGCGTTATTCGTATTATTACTTGCCTAAACATTTGAGAAACATCATGTTTTATAAATAATCACGGTCTGTACTATATGCTTGAAAAAAACTTCACTTGAAACTTTAAACATACATCCCATCAATGTAAATAATCAGTGCTGTTTCTAAAGGCTAGGGACTTCCCCTCAACATTTGTTTGCTTGACTATTGGCTACTTGAGTTAACAATTGTCAGTTTTTGAAAATTGGCTAAATTTATGAACTAAAGTAAAGGTAGGACCCTGAGATCCCCATCATCCTAATTCTTTTAAAAAACCCTTCTACTTCAAAAATCTGATAGCACTGCATATCCAAAACACTAGAATTTTGATATTGTGGTTTCTATTAAGTTATAAATAACACTTGAACAAGCAATAAACTTAAGAAACTAAAAATTTAAATAAACCTTTATTTAGATATAAAGATTAGAAACATATACAAAATTTATATGATTATTATTTAAATACTTTGCTCTCCAGTAGCTCAGTGGTAAATTTGAAGGCTTATAACTCTTAAAACCAGGTTTCAATACCTACAGTGAGCATAGCACAGAAAGCCCATTGTGGAGCTATGTGCATTAGAGACCCACTGAAAATGAACGATCAAAGTTTGGGAAGTTGGCACAAAGGCAGAAGCAAGGGTTAAAATTTAAATTATCGTAGCACACTAATCATTTATCCAATTGCTTATCTATTTAAACTTGACCTTTGAGAGTCCACCAAAGTTTCTCTATCAAATTTCATCAAAATTGGTTCAGCCAGTTAGATGAACATACAGGTTTTCCACTCTGTTTTGTGTGTATGTGTCTATATATCCACACACACAGAACATTAAAAAAAAAATGGAATTTACTATCAAAACATTTTTAAATTAGACCTTACTAAGTTGCATTTTAATATTTTTTGTCCAAAAAAATTTAAATGCAAAAGTATATTTCAGGTGTTTCTGAATTAGTATTATCTGACGACACTTTTCTGTTACACTGATACACAATTCTTTTTCTTATTTCAGGAAATATATAAGGATCGAAAGAAATTCTCCACAAACGTTTTTGAAGTTGCATCGTCTGACCTACTGAATATGGGTATTACTGTCGTGTCGTACACTATTAAAGACATCAGTGATGATCAGGTATATGAGACATAAACATTAGATAATCATCTTGGTTTAGATGGTACACCAATTAATTCACCGTTAAAAATTTACTGTACGTATGAATATCTAATTTAGGACACACAAAAGAATAGATAATGTTTGTGTTGATAAGACCCTTTTTTTTAATGATCATTTGTTATATGTAATACTGGTTAGTAAAACATTTTTGTTTTATAGACTTTTTTTTTTTCAAGTCGTTTCTGTTTTTATAGGGTTACCTTAAAGCTTTAGGGATGGCACGGACGGCTGAAGTGAAGCGAGATGCTCGTATTGGTGAGGCTGAAGCCAAAAGGGACTCTCAAATTAGTGTACGTGAGCCGAGGGATTCATTATATTTCCAGATAAATAATCATTTTTATATAAAGACTTCCTATATTAAATTGACAAAATTTGATAGCTAGTGCTCTTATCTTATTACATGTGTCATTCTCCGGATGATCTTGACAGTTTTATAAAGATGGAACACGTTAAAATGTTGTGATATGAGAAATGATTGAGCTCTTTAATCTTGTGTTGCCTCTTTTCCTTTTTTAATTGAAAGCATTTTTTCCTCAAGACTCACTAAAAACTTACTTCTGTAACTCTTACTTTGTTGTGTTTTGAACTGTTTGAATGACATTACAGACACACTAGGCTTTGCTCAGGAATTTATGAACTCCAACTCCATTGTACACAGTAGCTTAATAGTATGATTAAAAGAACTTGTATGTTCCTATCTTTTACCGACATCTACGTCATCACCAGATGACGTCATCTACTCAAGTATATATGCATACACTTATTTATAAGACCTTAGTGATATTAAACAATGTGATGATTATCTTAAAAATGATATATTGTCATATATCCATAGTTTTAAATCATATCCAAATTATTTTGCTCTATACGATCCCAAAGCCAGCTTACATCCAGCCCTTTTCTGCACAACAAGTAGACTTTCATGAATAAATAAAGTAATAAAAAAGGTATTGTAATTTACGATTTGGCTATTGTGAATCATAGTACGTGTCATTGATGTCTTTATGTCCGATACACATCTTGTGTGTGTGTGTGTGTGTGTGTATATATATATACGAACAGAGTGAATTGTTGAAAGCTTTAATGAATTAGCTAAGATATACATAAACAAGTTAAAAGCTTATTAGACATTGTAAACACTCGGTTCCATCTACAAGGTTTAAATTCATCTTTATTAGACTTAAATTTTGAATGAGTTACAGAAGTTCATTTCAGGGGCAAGTCTGGAGTTTTGATACTCATGGTGGGCACAGCACAGATAGCCCATTCTGTATCTTTGTGCTTATCAACAAACAAACAAAATTTTAGAACAAAAATAATCATTAAATAAAGAAGTCTTGTCAAACAAGATAAGAACAGGATTATTTATATCCATTTGAACAAGTTTGATATTACTTGTTTCAGGTGCTCATCATTTTCAACATAAAAATCCTACTATTAATCTGTTGTTGTTTACAAGTGTAGTGTATTTCAACAAAATTATAAACATAGGATATTTTTAAACTGTTTTTCTTTCATGTAAAGTTTATTTATGAAGTTTTTTTTTATAGGTTTCTCGGTTTATTATTTTGCTTAACCAGAGCTGACTGAACATTTGATGGTAATCTTGGGTTTATGGTAACGAAAGTGAATGGCAACAGATTAACTTACCTTAAAAGGGGGGTCACACAAATGAAAAATCAGACAATTATTACTAAAATTTAAACTATTCAGATTTCTGGAAATATTACTGACACTGCTAGCAAAACATCTAGCTTAAAAAACTCGCATAAATTTGTTAACCTAAATAAGTGAAAGTTTTCTTCAGGGGTTGTTTAGACTAGGTATGCATATCTTAGAGCCCTCAGTCGACATAAATTTGTTAACCTAAATAAGTCAAAGCTGAGGGCTCTAAGATATGCATACCTAGCCTAAACAACCCCTGAAGTAAAAATCGACACCTGGAGCTACTGTTTCTTAACTTTTGAATATTAGGAAAAAGGAAAATGTTTATAAAATTCTCTCATGAAACTTGTGTTATGTATAGGTGGCTAAAAACTTGTGTTATGTATAGGTGGCTATGAAACTTGTTATGTATAGGTGGCTAAAAACTTGTGTTATGTATAGGTGGCTAAGAAACGTGCATTATGTATAGGTGGCTAAGAAACTTGCATTATATATAGGTGGCTAAGAAACTTGCATTATATATAGGTGGCTAAGAAACTTGTGTTATGTATAGGTGGCTAAGAAACTTGTGTTATGTATAGGTGGCTAAGAAACTTGTGTTATGTATAAGTGGCTATGAAACTTATGTTATGTATAGGTGGCTAAGAAACTTGTGTTATGTATAGGTGACTAAAAGTGCTGAATAATTATTTAAAAACTAAATTAATTAGATGAAGTGTTTTGTCTTATTAATCAATTTATAAAAACAAATTGAATTGGCTAAATTAGGACTAGCACTTCATAAAATACAGAATATTTTTCATGTATGCAGTTTTTTTATCGATTAAAGTTTTCTCTGCAATGCTATGAGTTGTCAGTTGAGCAAATTATCTTAAACTGGTGTTTTCTAGAAATGTACAGTAATTAACTAAGTATTTCTAAGCTAATAACAATATATATTATGTTTGACAAAATGCACTAAATATTGCGTGAAACAAGTGAGTCATGACTGTTAATTACACAAAAGAATTGGTTTGAATTATTTAATGTTAAAGGTTGAATAATTTTAAAATCCCAGACATTAACAGAATAGGTCAAATATTATTTCTCTTTAATTCTCTCAGAATGATCAACCCTAACACTTTCTTTAATTTCATTGTGTAATAGTAGTAGTTAAAGTGTAACTTGTATTCCTTTGTTTCTAACAATACGTTATTTATTACCTATTACTAACAAGTGTCATGGTTATTTACAACAGAATGCTCTAGCTGAAGAGGAACGGCTGGCTTCTCGGTACTTAAACGATACTGAAATAGCGAAAGCCCAGAGAGACTTCGAACTGAAGAAAGCAACGTATGATTTGGAAATAAACACAACGGTATAAATTTTCAAAATTAATTTTTCTTTGTGCTTACAAATAGCCATCAGAAGAAATTTAATGTCTACTGTCTTTTATATTGTATATGCATTGGTAATTAATGTTTTGTACAACAGTATTGGATGTTTGAAAGGCTTTTCACTTAATGTGTTTTCTTTCTGTTGATATGCTGCTACTCGACTGTGCAGCGTATATTAAATATTTCTGATCACATAAAGTAAGAAAACTTCTTTTTAAATAAGATGAATGGATGGTTTAATGACTCAATAGAGTAATTAATAAATAGATAATTGAAAGATTCTTCTAATGTAGAGGGGTTGAGTATTTTATATAAAAATAAACTTAGAACTTCATCATGTCATTACAGTCCATGTTATCTCGTCCAGTCATAATCTCTCCGATGATCGTGCATCTTGTCCAGTCATATTCTGTCTGATGATCGTGCATCTTGACAATTATTCTGCAGCATAGTTTTCTATAAGACACTAACGTTCCTTGTGATAACATGACATAAACTGGCAAAATCTCATAAACCTTGTTAATTTTCAGTGTAATTAATATGTTAGAACGTTATAACTTAGTAGAGTATCTAAGAATTAAATGAACCTTAGGAATGTGTAAAATATATTCATTCTTAATGTATTAGTGGCAGTTGTTCTTAGAACACAATGTTATCATAAGGGAACAAGTTTTCTCTCGGTTTTAAACATAATGGATTTAATTTTAATTAGATCTGGGCAATTAATATAATTAATCAACATAATAATCAAATTACTAACGTCGTGATTTTTCCTTATAACTTTTTATTAATTCAAAAACCGTTCAGCTTCATCGATTAGTGTTGAGACTCGCGTAAATAATTAATTAATGGAAATTTGTTTCTGTCTATTACTATTTCAATTATTCCAACTACCTAAGTCTCACATGAAAATAATTGATTAGTTGAATGTAATTAATTAACGAACTTGAAGGTTAATTGATTTTTCTAACTTCACTAATTTCCCAGCTCTATTTTTAATGCACAGTCAGTATAATTGTGTGTATTTTCACCCTGTTTCGGAAACACGTTAAAAGTTTGGCCTTACAGTTACATACAATATATTTTAATACAAACAGAAACCTTTGGGAGAAGTGTTATTTGTATAATTTATCACACACGATTTAGCTTTAGTCTACGAGTATCTTTTATTATTGGTCAATCCATCTCACTTAGAAAGCAGAAGCAGACATGGCCTACAGTCTGCAAGCGGCCAAGACTCGCCAACATATTATGGAAGAGCAGATGCAGGTGATGGTAGTGGAGCGAACCCAACAGATCCAAGTACAAGAGCAGGAAATTCTTCGCAAGAAAAAAGAGCTTGATGCCACAGTGCAACGTCCTGCCGCGGCTGAAAAGTTTAGGCTAGAAAAACTAGCTGAAGCCAACAAGTGGGTTGTTTTTACATAGAGACGTTAGTTGTCATGCTGTACTAATATTTCAGACAAATTGTTATATAAATATGTATATTTATTGCTTTATAATTCCACCACTTTGGGGTAATAACATCTATAGCCTGAGGTGAGAATTCTTTTATTCGAAAATTTTTTACAAATATTTATCTGTATGTTTAAAATTATGTGTCTTTTTTGTAAAAATGTTTAGTTTATTATGATATACATATATAGAACTCACTAAAACATTATTTTTCAATAATATTTAAAATGAGTATTATTTCTTACAATTATGCGTTTATGATGCAGTGAAGAATATTGGATGTATGTACTAAAAATATGCATTTATTTTCACACTCCTTTGATGTTAGGCCTTTACGGAAGTTCATAATAAATAATATGAAGAACAGTTGATAAATTCTAAAGAACTTCTTTTTTCTAAATCTTCAAGGAAAATTTTAGTGAGTTGTTTAAATTATGTGCTCAAGATTAGTCCCTTTCTTTAGAAACCGTGTCATCCTGGAGGCAGAAGCTGAAGCTGAAGCAGTTCGAGTAAGTATTAACTCAGTGTTTATGGCCAAAACAAATTTATTTGTTAACATTTGCAAAAGAAAGTTTAATATAACTATTCTTTTAATATAATTGTTTCTGGTGGCAGATATTTAGGGGGGCTGGGGGAAGCAACCTAAATCAGACTGTCAAGAATTTACGTGGATCCACACCGTTAAATTTTAGTCATTACTTTATGTTGGCCCAGCTGCCCAGATCAGCTACATGTACATAGTGCATACATATATATTAGCAAGGGTGTCCTTGGTTTAATTCTTTGATTGTCACATATCAACCATACAAATCTAGGTTAATGCGAAATCTTTATCAAAATGTATTGCTGTATATAAAATTACCAAATATCTTTCAAATAATTTCCCAAGTAAATTTAACTTTACACAAAAACTGTACTGTACAACAAGATCATTTTTGGTATTTTATATATACGTAAAACTTA
The DNA here is from genome assembly GCF_000517525.1 of Limulus polyphemus. Taxonomy (NCBI): domain Eukaryota; kingdom Metazoa; phylum Arthropoda; class Merostomata; order Xiphosura; family Limulidae; genus Limulus; species Limulus polyphemus. The sequence continues at coordinate 57,834 of NW_013669856.1, forward strand.
GCATTTATTCTGTCATTTGTAGTAGTTTTTTTATCATTACACAACAGGCCAAAATTTTGTAATAGGACATCGAACATTCGACAGACTGAAACCGTGAGATATTGTATATTTATGAAGATTAACATTTATGGACCCAGGATTTTACTTTATAACATATCCATTTGATGCTGGTTAAACGTTGTTACTGTAAATATTCCAAAACTTTAAGAAATGTTAAACAACAGTCGTTTCTCCTTATGTTGTTTGATTTTTTTTATTTCAAAAGCAATTTGTGAAAGTGTATGTTTGAACACTTGATACTTTATTGTAATATAATTACTTTTTTAATACTGCTATATTGAGGCACTTTGATAGTAGGAAAAGTAAATTTTGTGTCATTTTGGTTGTTAAACAGAACTGCTTATATAATGGCTGGAGACGGCTTGAATTGGTAATGAAGAAAAACTTTAATATAAGTTTACCTGATGATGACAAAACCGTGTCGAAACGTTGTACATTTGCTGTTATGTTAAACTTATATTAAAGTTTTTCTTCATTACCCATTAAAGCCGTCTCCAGTCATTATTAGTCTCAAAGTGGGTTCCTCGTCATCGAATTAGAACTGCTGATATATTACCAAGAGATGTTATAAACATAAATCAAAGTTTCCGTGCAGTCCGTGTATGTCATGAATGTAATTTTAAATTTTTATAAAGTGTGATTTATTTCAACAAAAGCATAATTCCTTTCTTTGAAATGTGTTGACAGCTGAAAGGTGAAGCTGAAGCATTCTCCATCGAAGCCAAGGCCAAGGCTGAAGCCGAACAAATGGCCAAGAAGGCTGATGCTTTTAAGGAATACAACAAAGCTGCTATGATTGATATGATGTTGGAAACGCTCCCTAAGGTAAGGATAATACTAACTTTTACTTTATAACTGATACGTAAAGTGTTTTACATTTGATTCATACATGCGTTTTTAACCCTAAGGTAAGGATAATACTAACTTTTACTTTATAACTGATACGTAAAGTGTTTTATATTTGATTCATACATGCGTTTTTAACCCTAAGGTAAGGATAATGCTAACTTTTACTTTATAACTGGTACGTAAAGTGTTTTATATTTGATTCATACATGCGTTTTTAACCCTAAGGTAAGGATAATGTTCAAGTGATTCAGATTCGACGTTCTTGTGACTGATTATAAATTACCATTCAATCTAAAACGTGTTTATCAAATGAAA
>NW_013669856.1:60016-63954 GCF_000517525.1 Limulus polyphemus
AACTGGTACGTAAAGTGTTTTATATTTGATTCATACATGCGTTTTTAACCCTAAGGTAAGGATAATACTAACTTTTACTTCACAACTGATATGTAAGGTGTTTTACATTTAATTCTGCTTCTGTTCATGCATGACAAATTCAATTTCTTGACCAAAATGTTAAAAAATAACGTTTTTTTTTTAAAAAGAATGTAAGCAAACATGAAACTAATCTAAACATCACTATCCAAAAACAGGTTTTTAAATATTGACAAACTGATAACAAAAGTAAAGCAAAATGATTTTTAAGTTTTGGCCTTTTCCAAGAACTGTACCTGGAAAGATTCAGACAAAATACTAATTAAACCTGTAATTATCACATGGATTGTTATTTGGTAGATATACCAGAAGTTTTAAGTATTAATTCTAATCCCTATAGCTTGCAGCGTGTTTATATTTTCTCTGTTATTGTTTTAAAATTAAAGTTAACACAATCTAATCGTGGTTAAGCACTGAACTCGCAGGTTCTAATCCCCGTCACCAAACATAGTCACCCTTAAAGCTGTGGGGGCATTATAGTGTTACGGTTAATCCCACTTTTTCTTGGTAAAGAGTTGGTGTTGGGTGGTGTTGACCAGCTGCCTTCCCTCTAGTCTATCACTTCCGAATTACTAGCACAAATAACCCACAAGGAGCTTTGTGTTTAATTCAACAAAACAGACACATTTATAGTGTAAATCGATTTGTGCATGTCTCTGTCTTTAAGAGTGGAAAGTGTTTTGGCTGTTAATAGAAGCTTCCCAAAATGGCTTTCACATTTTTCAATTGGAGTGAAGTTGTAGATATAGAAAGACTAATTGTTATACATTTGTATACTTTATGTACGGTATGTTTAGCTTGTTAATTACTGTAGCAGTTTAAGTTCAAAAGATTAATCATACTTGTAATGGTCAGATGTTGGTAAAAATTACATTTCAGAGAAGTTGTATCTCTTTTTGACGTTGCCCGGCATGGCCAGGTAGTTAGGGCGCTCGACTCGCAATCTGAGGGTCGCGGGTTCGAATCCCCGTCACACCAAACATGCTCGCCCTTTCAGCCGTGGGGGCGTTATAATGTGACGGTCAATCCCACTATTCGTTAGTAAAAGAGTAGCCCAAGAGTTTGCTGTGGGTGGTGATGACTAGCTGCCTTCCCTCTAGTCTTACACTGCTATATTAGGGACGGCTGGCGCAGATAGCCCTCGTGTAGCTTTGTGCGTAATTCAAAACAAACAAACAAACTTTTTGATGTTAGTCCAAAATGGTTTCAGGTATTTTTGTAAACCTGTTGAAAGGAAATATATATTATAATGAATAAAGTTAAAATCTAGACACACTAAAATTCATTGACTGTATAATTTATAAGTACTCCTGATAATAAAAGAATAAGTCACTTTATCTAAATATGTCTTGACGTAACAATAATATTACACAAAACTGTTTTTTTTTTTGTAGGTGGCTGCAGAAGTTGCGACACCGCTTACGCAGTGTAAACGAGTTGTCATGGTATCTGGAGATGGAGGAGATGTTGGTGCAAGTAAACTGACTGGTGAGGTGCTGGATATTATAAACAGGGTTCCTGAAACTGTGGAAAAGCTTACTGGTGTCAACATTGCTAATGTAAGTTATCCTTTGACTCATTCTCCAACATTTTTGTAAGTGAAAAAACTACACCCAATTTCATAAAGTTCCTGTACTGTTATCCTTTGACTCATCCTCCAACATGTTTGTAAGTGAAAAAACTACACCCAATTTATATAAAGTTCCTGTACTGTTATCCTTTGACTCATCCTCCAACACGTTTGTAAGTAAAAGTAACTGCACCCAATTTCATAGACAAAAAGAGATTATATTTAGTAGACATTGATTGGCTTGTAGCATTTAAAATTTGTTTATAAAAAAGCATATGCACGACTAACTTTCTAATAATCAAACTTAAAGAATTTTGGCATTGAAGGTTGAAGAAAAATGACCATTACTCTCCAGATAATAATAATAAATTATTTCATCCAAAGTTTTGCCATGTGGCATCATCAGGGCTAGTAGTACAAATTCTTGTACTATCAGACATGGCAAAAATTTGGCTGAAATAAAAAAAAATTATTACAATCTGGAGAGCAAAGGTAATTTTTTTTAAATTTTATTTCCAAAATGTCTAAATCCCATCAATGTTCTGAAAAACAACAAAATAAATTTAAACAATGTAATCCTCTGTCAGGTGTTTACCATACTTCACTGAACAGCCTTTGATAAACCTTAATATTAATTTTTTATTCATTAGTTGTTTTTTGTAACATGAATTAGGTTAGGTCCACTAAACTACATAGCAGTTAATAACTAACATTTATTGTTTAATATAATCACTTGTTCTCTCATTTTATGCAGTCTTTGAAGATAGCACAAGCTACATTTTACTGAACAGAAGCCATTATAGCTTCCAGCAGATAGAAATATACCAGTTGTGAGTCTGATGCTTTATCCAATGATTTTAACTGTCTTATAAAAATGAACCTGTTCTAAATTAGCTTTAATTGATTGATCAATATCTATTGAACATTGTGTTTGTATGCATCTTAGAGATTCTTTAAAGTACATTTTTAAAAGTCAATTTAAATAAGTAATAACTATTTTCTTCAGTTTAGAAACAAAAGTATTTGTATATTTGTCAGTTTAGAAGAACAGAGGTTTTTTTACGTATGTCAAGAGAGAAATTTAGACTTTTTTATCAATGAAAGGATTTTCTGTATTTTTGATGAATCGTACATTTCTGCTGGTATCTGATATTCTAATGTTAAATTATGTACTTAATTTGTGTTGTTTTTTTTTGTGTATCAGTTTAACACTGATTATAGTTAATTACGCTTGTCATAAGACGTTAGTATTAGGCCTAAAATATTTTAAACACTTCATTCTTTACGTGGCCCCTTTGGGTTTTTCACGAATAAAAATAATGTATAATACAATTTCAACTCCACTATCGTACACTTTTCTAAAGAACTAAATAAAGAATGTAGTGTTCAAAAGTATATTAGGCCTAAAACTACTGCTCGAAGTTAACATTTTTAAACACGATTAGATTTCTCCGTATTTGAGATTTAAACAACTATTTAATCATTGATAAAACTGAAAGATTTCAAATATGAATTTTATGATAACTTTGTAGCACGTGAGAACGTGTTTGCTTATTTTTTGTATTGTTAATGTAAATTTTTTTAGAAAATGTATGTTGTTTTTTTTTCAGACACCAATTGAAATTGAAATGATCACATATTTTAACTCTTACAAATTTTTTTCATATGTACAAAATGTTATATTAATATAATCATGTGTCTTTTTTTAATTATATGTTAAATATATTCCCATGTCTAGAATTTTTAAATTTAAATTAGCATTCTCTTTAATGTCGAAATTAACAAGAAGGATAATTGAATGTACGTCAAGAAATACAGTGTAAACTTAATATACAATTGTTGAATCTTGATCAAGTTCTATTGTATGTTGTTAAATTATTAGCTTATATATTCATCAAATGAATAGTTTGGCTTCACACTGATGTTAATTAACTTAGCTAAAGCTATTAGGTTGTACATTAATCAGTCTTGTATCATTTTGTTCACCTTTTTTTTGTTTGCACTTACTTGGTCAATACTTGGTTTGTAAGTCTGTTAATACTGCACCTTAAGATTGTCTAACTCCAGTATCATTAAGTTTGGGTCTTAATATCAAGTTTATAGATGTAAGTCATTTTAATTTAGACTTCCGGCATTCAAAATTGGCTACGTATATTAATTTTTAGAGGTTAGCATTACAGTTTCACTTACAAGAAATAACCTAGTAGATGATACAAATCGGTTTTAAGATTAGCATAAAAGGACACTGAGTTATCTGTGACTAACAAAGACAAAACTCTAAAATATGAAG
>NW_013669856.1:64137-74687 GCF_000517525.1 Limulus polyphemus
AAAAGCAAAACTCAAATATGAAGTATACATTATATATATATATTATTTAAACACTATCAGAAAAATTCCAAAAAAAAAAAGTTAGTGAGATGGAAAAATACTCCCTGTCAGTTTGGTGTTGATGAATGATGACAAACTGCTTTGTTACAGTTGCAAAATCGTAAGCCTTTGTTAAGTTTGTCAACTTTTCATACTTTACTATTTACAGTTTTGGTTATAAAGTTCAGTTTCCTCTGTGTGGTAATGCTAAGAATTAAAAAAAAAAAGGAACGTTAGACGTCTTAAGGATGTGTTTAATAACATTCGGGGCTATTATGGTATGTTTAATTGTAGGCTGAGGGTTGACATCTTGTACCCACCAAACCATACTGTACATTTGGGGGCTATGGGTGCATTATAAGCATAACAGTCAAATCCCACTAGCCCAAGAGTTGGGTGCTGTGAACTAGCTGCCTTCTATTCATTCTATAAGTTAAAAATTAGGTGCAGCTAGTACAGAGAGAGAGATAGCCCTTGCATGCATATCCAAAACAAACAAACTTTATTCTGTACTTAATCATCTAAACATTTGATTCAATATTGTGGGTCTTTCTGGTCTCTGGTAATTTTATTGGTCTTGTTTTCACAGTCCAGGAGAAATACTTATTTAATACAATTAGAATGTGCTCCTCAAACAGTAAGAAGTCTAGATCCTGAATTGTGTTATGGGCTACTTTTGCCCTTAAGGCATATATTTCTTATGTATGTACCTTACTGTATAGATTGGAGGTATCATATTTACCATTATGTACTTAGTTTTCTGTGGAAAGTCTTGAATAATACGTCATTCTGTGATCACGGGATGCAAAGAAAAAACCGTTGATTAAATTCTAAGTTTTCGCAAGTGATGCTTGGAAGCGAATCATTAAATATCTTGTGTGGTTGTTATTGATACTATGTAATAATAACGTCTATGGAACTGGACTTTTATTTAAACACATGTACAACTTGCTTTAGAATTATATCTAAAGAATTAGTTATTAAGAAATTAGGTTACCGTGACTGGTTCCTTCTATTTTTATATATTTTTGTGTGTAAAAAAATATAACACATCATCATCAATGGAAAAAGTATGTTCAAAAAATTGGAAAAATAGTTATCTTTTGCTTTCGTATGCTGTAATTACCTTTATTTTTCTATTGTGTGTAAAATATTTCTAGTTTGAAGTAGTTATGGGTATATTTACATGCTTGCGTGAGAAAGGGGTAAATTAGAATTTCTCTAAATATTTCCAAAAAGAATTATTAATATTTCAGTTCATGATGTTAACTTCTAGAGTTACTTGTGTCTAATAACTACAAACTTCATTAAAGAAGCTGTAAAACTGTGATTAAACACATACATTGTTTAGATATTGACATGATTTGATATCAGCTTTAAGGTTGTACCGCTGTCTATTATTGTCTCTGTTTCCGTTTACAGTTTTGTTGTCTAATATTGTCTCTGTTTCCGTTTACAGTTTTGTTGTCTAATATTGTTTAAGTGTCTGTTTACAGTTTTTCTGTCTAATATTGTTTAAGTGTCTGTTTACAGTTTTTCTGTCTAATATTGTTTATGTGTCTGTTTACAGTTTTGTTGTCTAATATTGTTTATGTGTCTGTTTACAGTTTTGTTGTCTAATTTTGTCTTTGTGTCCATTTACAGTTTTGCTGTCTAATATTGTTTGTGTCTGTTTACAATTTTGCTGTCTAATATTGTCTCTGTGTCTGTTTACAGTTTTATTGTCTAATATTGTCTCTGTTTAAAGTTTTACTGTCTAATATTGTTTATGTGTCTGTTTACAGTTTTGTTGTCTAATATTGTTTATGTGTCTGTTTACAGTTTTGCTGTCTGATTTTGTCTCTGTGTCCATTTACAGTTTTGTTGTCTAATATTGTTTATGTGTCTGTTTACAGTTTTTCTGTCTAATATTGTCTCTGTGTCTGTTTACAGTTTACTTCTTTGATAAATATTGAAAGACACTAAACTACTACTGTGCGTTTTACTAAACTATTTTTCACATGTTTGAGCAATGTTTTATAGTATTTAGAATTTATTACTTTTTGTACTGTTCGGATAAAATCTTTACTGTGTTATTCATATCCAAATAACTTCTGCCATGTAGTGTTTAATATTACATAACTTATTACTTTATATATATGCAACAGTACAATTAATATATATGTAAGTATACATAGATGTCAGGGTGAAAAACGTTGACTCTAAAGTAAGTGAGATTACTAGAATGAAACATGGATTGTACTCGTGAGTAGTTTTATTCTTGTGTTGTTTAATAATATCATATGTTAGGAATGAAATTTTTTTAGCGTGCTACCATACTATCAATGATAATGCTAGTCTGATACCTTACTTCAAAAAGCCAGTAATGTTTACAGCATTTGTAGATTATGTAATGATTCAGAAATTCAAATTACAGATAACACTCTAAGGAGAATAGGCAGCAAGTTTTAAATTTTTTGTTCAGGAGATTTCATTCTTGAAACATTTTAAACTTTTCTAATTGTGATGTTCCTGCACGATTTAGGTATTGATGAGATTAATATCAGCTTTAAGGTTGTAACGCTGTATAATATTGTATGTGTCGATTTAAATTACTTTTTTGATAAATGTTAAAAGAGATACTAAATTATTGTGGATTTTTCTAAACTATTTTACATGTATTTGAGCAGTGTTTTATTATATTTGGATTGTTATTATTTATCTGTATTATTGCAAAGGAAAAATTATTCAGATAAAGTCTTTATTGTGGTATTGACATCCAAGTAAATTATTTTTCACTTCAAAAGTAACATTTGCTAGCAGTATGACAGAAAATCTGGTGTAATATACATTTCTGTGCTTTATTTTTTCTCTTAAAAAAGATACAAAAGGTTAAGAGAGAGGTATGTATTGTGAGGTTTCCACAGTGACTTCCTCGAGGAGTGGGGGTAGAAACAAGAAAAGGTCGTACAACAGAGTGACTGCCGTGATTCTATGCTTTATTTTTTCTCTTAAAAAGATACAAAAGGTTAAGAGAGAGGTATGTATTGTGAGGTTTCCACAGTGACTTCCTCGAGGAGTGGGGTAGAAACAAGAAAAGGTCGTACAACAGAGTGACTGCCGTGATTCTATGCTTTATTTTTTCTCTTAAAAAGATACAAAAGGTTAAGAGAGAGGTATGTATTGTGAGGTTTCCACAGTGACTTCCTCGAGGAGATGGGGTAGAAACAAGAAAAGGTCGTACAACAGAGTGACTGCCGTGAAAGAATGGTGGGATGTTTAAATAACAAATCTATGAAGTAAAAAAGTAAAGATGTACATGACATCAAAAACTCGAACATCTAAGTTGTTTTCCATAAGAGAAATAAATGCAATATTTTTTTTTTTATTTACATTTAAATAATTAATGTTTGGATGTCTGTGATAATGTAATTGTAGACCGTATTCAAACTGGCAACTTCAATAGTTTCCATGAGCTGCAAGTTTATCGATATTGGCTATAAGATCAGGTCATTAAGATTTTTACTGTTTTATAAAAGTAACCGAATTCACTAAAAGATGTCGTTTAAGTGATTATCCAGCAGAAATATTACAAAATTTACTTTGTGTTTTAGTTTTTAATTTTGGAAAGTGATGGAAGGCCCTAGTCAGTGGACTGGATTGTGCCTCCAGCCCCCCTCACCCTATTTATATTTTCAGGCTTTGGATTGACAGCGAAAAATCATACATTCTAAAGCAATCCTGTAAAGTTAAATAAATAAAATGTACAATAGAAGAATTACCTCAAAACCTAAATAAATAAAATAAAATAAATAAATAAATAAAAATTTGTTCAACACCGATCGCCTTTCACTTAATCGTCAAGCCACCATGGGAAACAGTGGTTCTCAATGTGTGGTCCACGGACTGGTCCAAAATGGAAGTCACATCTTCCCATTAATTCTGACCAGTTTCTTTCTTTCTTTCTTTTTTTTGCTTGCAGTGGTAGGCGAAAGCAGGTGGTCTAGCACTGGTAGGTGTTCAGTAGGTGTTACTTTGACACTATACGGTTTTATAATATTATTGGATTGGCTGTGGCTGTTTATTTGTTATACGAACTCAAATGTAAAACATGCTTTTCAAAATGTACAGCCTTCTAATGATAAACTGAAAGAAATATTCAGGGAGTAACAAAAAAGGGCTACGTAATAAAACATGGACTGTAGTCCCCCCCCCCCTTTCTATTGAACTTCTGTCAAGATGTTACAAATTTGTTTGAGAAATAAGTCAAGAGAAAATAAAGATATTTCAGCTATCCTGCCTTGACTAATGTTCTGAGGAACTGTTTTTAACTTTAATTGTGTATTGTTTGTTTGTTGAATTTTGTACAAAGCTTCGCAGTTGGTATCTGCATAGCCATCCCTAATTTTGAAGTGATAGACTAGAAGGAAGGCAACTAGTCAACATCACTCACCGTCAACGCTTGGGCAACACTTTTACTAACGAAAAATGGGATTGACTATCACATTGTAACATCCACGTGGCTGAAAGGACAAGTATATTTGGGAACGGGTTTTGATCCCTTAAATTGTGAGTTGAGCACCTTAACCACTAGGCCCTATTCGTATGTTACGTCATTATAATTTCTAGCTAGGTCTAAAGTGTTGCACTCGGACTATTTCAATAGGATTAAGCCGAAATTTTTTAACTTGCTCTCCATTTATCAGATTTGTAATACTTGCCATTGAGCAAATGTCATTATGAACTTTTATATAACCTTAATGGTCGTGTACTCCTGGGATATTAACACCATAGTTTGTGACTGGTTCTCAAACTGTGGGGCGTGAAAAGTGTCAGGAATGGGATACTAATACCATACTTTGTGACACTGGTTCTCAAACTGTGGGGCGTGAAAAGTGTCAGGAAATGGGATACTAATACCATTGTTTGTGACACTGGTTCTCAAACTGTGGGGCGTGAAAAGTGTCGGGAAATGGGATACTAATACCATACTTTGTGACACTGGTTCTCAAACTGTGGGGGTGTGAAAAGTGTCAGGAATGGGATACTAATACCATTGTTTGTGACACTGGTTCTCAAACTGTGGGGCGTGAAAAGTGTCAGGAAATGGGATATTAGTACCATAGTTTGTGACACTGGTTCTCAAACTGTGGGGCGTGAAAAGTGTCAGGAAATGGGATACTAATACCATACTTTGTGACACTGGTTCTCAAACTGTGGGGCGTGAAAAGTGTCAGGAAATGGGATACTAATACCATACTTTGTGACACTGGTTCTCAAACTGTGGGGGCGTGAAAAGTGTCAGGAAATGGGATACTAATACCATACTTTGTGACACTGGTTCTCAAACTGTGGGGGCGTGAAAAGTGTCAGGAAAATGTTTTTTTTTTTCTTTAACTAAATTTATCGTTGGCTATATACGCGCGCGCGCGCATCACAATCTAAACGAGTGTGTGTCTGTGCGTTTTGTTTTTGGTAGAGGGGGAGGGTTTGTTACAGAGAAGAAAAGAGGGCGCGATCACACTGGTTTATGAGATAGTGGGACAAGATATCTCGCTAGTAACAAAAAGTTGGAAGACGTTGTGTAAATGTGGAAACATTTAAGTAATTAAATAAACAATAATATACAGAATAAAACTGAATATTATGAAGTATAATTATGGAAATAAACGAATTGTATAATTAACATAAAAAGCGAAAATCAAGGTGAATATATTAACCATAAAATATTAATTACTAGTGAGACTGGCTCCCTATACTGTAAATAATATTCTTTTTCACATTACCTTCGATATTTGTTGGTAGTAAATTTTGTTATAAAATAAGAACTCTAACGCTAAAATCCGGGTGCACATACCCGATGTGGGCAGAACACAAATATCTCATTGTCTAGCTTTGTGCATAATAACAAACCAATCAATCAATCAATTGTAATTACATCGGTTCTTTTCAGTGCCTCTAATTTGTATTTTTCTTCGTCCATTTAATTGTATTCTCATCGGGTCCTCATAACCATGAAGTGTTATCCTCCTAGTCCTTTCAATTTTGTACTCTCATCGGTCCTCATAACCATGAAGTGTTATCCTCCTTGTCCTTTCAATTTTGTACTCTCATCGGTCCTCATAACCATGAAGTGTTATCCTCCTTGTCCTTTCAATTCTGTATTCTCATCGGTCCTCATAACCATGAATGTTATACTCCAAGTCCTTTCAATTCTGTACTCTCATCGGTCCTCAGAACCATAAAGTGTTATCGTCCTAGTTCTTTCTATTGCGTGTTCTTATCGGTCCTCAGAACCATAAAGGTTATCCTCCAAGTCCTTTCAATTCTGTATTCTCACCGGTCCTCAGAACCATAAAGTGTTATCTTCCTAGTTCTTTCAAATGCGTGTTCTCATTGGTTCTTCTTAGAACCACTAAAATATTACCCTCTTTGTTTCTTCGGTACTTAAGATAATATTTTAATCGGTGCGCAACTTCATCTCTTCTAGACGCGATTTGTGACTGCCTCGAGCGTTGGTTCATCTAGGAAACTGTTGGGGAATGCTACGCCTACAGTCTCGAAATACATTACCTTATTCTGTGCTTTCTTGCACCCGTTTGCCTCATACCTCGCTCTTAGGAAAAAATCAAGGAAGAAGCTAATTATAACCACATGTTCCAAAAGTTAAGCCTAATCAACAAAAGCTCACCTGGAAAAACTAACCACAGAAAAAAAAATTACTCTTCCAACGATGATGACAGTAACAACATCACCGATTCATCTTAGATTACGTCATAAAAACAGGTAGGCTTCACACCTGTTCCTTCTACCCAAACTCGAGCCACCAGATCTATTCAGTTATTTAATCCAACACCACGATAGGTTAGCTGAAAATCTGGGTTTCGATTCCCCGCGGTTACTTTGCAATAAGAAGACAGCAACAACCTTTGATCTTGTAACAATTCCTACTTCCGAAATCTAAACTTTTAAGTCAGTCAGCTTATTTCAAGCCCTAACAACTCATGATCTTTAGTTGTTGGTCATTTATTCTAGAATACATTTTCAGTGATTTAAGTCATTGAATAAATAAGCCCCTCCTTTGCATATAGTATATACACGCCAGTTGAAGTTAAAACGATTTATCAGTACAATATTACGAGCTTTTATTGAGTATTTTTTCATCCTGTTTGCTGCTGTTTTTTTTGTTTTTTCACAATGTTGGTACATTAGCTCCATCCCGCGAGTATTATAATAACCATATTTCAAGCTTTGCTACCAATTGTTTCTGGTAAATAGTTATTAATTTGCTTATGTTATATTAATATTTTCCTTGTACTCTCTTCTGGTGGCTCAGCGCTGAGTCTAAGGTCTTATAACGCTAGAAATGGCGTTTAGATACCCACGGTGGGCAGACCATAGACTGCCCACCGTGTAGTTTCGTGCTTTACAGCAAATCCTTACACCCAAGTTTGCACGATGGTGCTGGCACCTACTGTCAAATTATACAAATACAAGTCCCCTTTACTAACATAGGGTCTACCTTTTTGCTTGACTACAAGTCAACAGTACTAATGAATACTTTAAGCCTTTTATTAAAGTGCATATTACAGAAATAACTACAAGCTCTATAATATCATGTTTTTAAATATAATAATCTTAAATTGGAATAACATAAAAAAACACCACTCAAAATGTGTCCAGTTGTACAAAGTCTTCCTCTCGCTAAATGTGAACTTGTACAAGCAAAATATTCCACTCATTAAACGTGTCAACTTGTACAAACAAAATATTCCACTCATTAAACGTGTCAACTAGTACAAACAAAATATTCCACTCATTAAACGTGTCAACTAGTACAAACAAAATATTCCACTCATTAAACGTGTCAACTAGTACAAACAAAATATTCCACTCATTAAACGTGTCAACTAGTACAAACAAAATATTCCACTCATTAAACGTGTCAACTAGTACAAACAAAGTCTTCCTCTCACAAAATGTGAACTTGTACAAACAAAATATTCCACTCATTAAACGTGTCAACTAGTACAACAAAATATTCCACTCATTAAACGTGTCAACTTGTACAAACAAAATATTTCATTAATAAAATATGTCATGTTACATAATATCAAGCCGCACAAACAAAATTCTCTGCTCGTAAGAATGTTTTATATCTTTAAACAAAAAATGAAGAGATTGAAAAGAAACCCATGTACCATTTGAAAACATCGTTTGTGACAGATTTATAAGAGCATATTTTACGTCTGTAAATACTGAAATACTTTTTTAATCAGTCGTCTAAGTACGTGTAGACATTGCATCAAATGTTTAGTTTAAAAAGTAATTTATTATGACGATGGTTTCGCTAGTAAAGTCATCTTCATTTCTGTACCTAAGATTTATGTTGTTGTTATTATTACCTATTTCAACCAAGCGGCTAACGAAGGAACAGACCAGGGTTAACATGTCACATGCTTTATTATAAAAGCGTAGATACTGAAAAATTAACCCATACTCTACAAGGAAAGGGGGTTTGATTCATTGATACGTACATTTATTTTCCCACATTACTGCCAACAATGGCTTTAATAAAGGATTTGTTTTGGGGGTTATTAAGTACAAAGCTTCACAATTGGGCTATCTTTTATCTGTTTACTAAGGGTATCGAAACAATATTTTTAGTGTTATAAGCCCCTAAACTTTCCGTTGAGTTACCGGGGGAAGGGGGCGGCTTAATTAAATTAAATGTACCCAGTGAAGTGTCAATATCATCCAAACATTTGACAAGTTTCAACTTAAAACTTGGAAGAAAAAAACTGATTTGGAATCAACCAGAGCAGAAAAGACAAAAATTCTCTAATAAAAAGAAAACTCGTCGGTATAGAGCCCTAGAATACAATGCTTTCGAAGTGCGCACTCTTCGGACATAAAATGGAAATATCTATGCGGGATTATAGTTTCATTTGCATTACTTCAACACCGATTTAATTCTAAATACATAAGAAAATGCAAGATATGTATGAAGCTAGAATCAGTTGTATAACTGTTCGGAAATGGTTGTACAAGAACGAAACGTTACAGCCCAAACTGTTTCACGTATAAGCACGAAAAAACGTTTCAACAATTCAGAGAGTCGCTAGAAGTGGAAGAAATTGTAGCGTTGTTCTTTCCTTGGTGGTTTCTTTTTCATTTTCTGGTGAAAATAGCTCATCGTTCAGTCCACGTGACGACAAAAAATTACGTTATTTCTTCCTTTAACATTTCTACGAGCTTAAACACTTGCACACTGTCGTAACTTGTTGTAGGCCTACGTTACAAATTACATTCAAACCTCTCTAATAACAGTAGGATTAGCTTATTTGTACAAAGCAACTCAGTAATCGCAACAGCAAACACAGGTCCAAATACTTCACGAAATCATACTGACCATTCAACTCTCTATTTTGAAATGACCTTGCATACTTTATAACTCTACCCACTTTCTCCTTGAGTTTCAACTCATTCACTCTCGAAGCAGCTATCCCGTATTTATCACCTGGCTTCGAATGTACGAGAAAAACTCCACTCCAATTTAGAACTTTCTAGACTTTTCTTAACATCATGCGCCCTCTAGCTAAAACCACTGATTTTAACAAAAAATAGGACAACCACCACACTCTTGCTGAAATTTCTCATGGCCACAATACTGCACGAGGAGCTCTTCTAGAGTTTCAAAAAAGCTCAACGTTTGTTTTATCAAATTATAACACATGCAACCCCGTTCGAAGTATTATAAAGTGTTGTACAATGCCTCATTAGGCTCGCGCAGTTGATAATGTTTGATATTTGTGATCTTTTTAAAGTTTTAACACTGCTTATCTTTTAAGAAATAAAATCAAATATAACTCGAAATCAAACTGGCCACAAATTTCTGTGTGTGTTTAGCTTCAAAAACGGTGTTTAGAATAGTGAACTTTTTCGAAATAAAGGACAATCAGTAACGTTGATATGTTTGTTCTCGCTGTGGACGAGATTATGTGGGATCAACCACGAGTCGTTTAATTTTTAGAGCAACGTATATAAGTTTATCCTTGTGCAGATTAACCCTTCAAACATGTGCAGAAAAATGTGATGAGACTGCAGATGAAAAGAGCAAGAATTCAAGAAACTAACAAAGTTGAATTCTAATTCATCAACAATTAAAATATTTCTAACAGTAAAGATGTTTGTTTGTTTAATTTCGCACAAAGCTACACGAGGGCTATCTGCGCTAGCCGTCCCTAATTTAGCAGTGTAAGACTAGAGGGGGGGGGGGTCAGCTAGTCATCACCACCCACCGCCAACTCTTGGGCTACTCTTTTACCAACGAATAGTGGGATTGACCGTCACATTATAACGCTCCCACGGTTGAAAAGGCGAGCATGTTTTGTGTGACGGGGATTCGAACCCGCGACCCTCAGATTGCGAGTCGAGTGCCCTAACAAAACCAAAACAGGTTAGATTAAGAATACGCTTTTGTTAAGTGATTCTCCAAAAAAAATTTTAAGGAGTTGTGTATAATGGCAAAC
>NW_013669856.1:75529-81893 GCF_000517525.1 Limulus polyphemus
ATTGTGATGGAGTTGTGTATAATGGCAAACTGTACATATCAAATACACATTGTGATGGAGTTGTGTATAATGGCAAACTGTACATATCAAATACACATTGTGATGGAGTTGTGTATAATGGCAAACTGTACATATCAAATACACATTGAGATACAGAGAAATTAGAACAATTAATAATTCACTCTTTCTGACCAGGACAAAAAAAAAAAACAAGGCTAAAAATTGGGACGGTTCCAGTCTTACTGGGCGTCTGGTAACCCTACTAAGCCCTTTCCACTCAACCATGTGGCCAAAAGGAACATGTTTTCTTGACATACTTCTTAAATAACGTAAACGAATAACTGGTTATCCCCGGCAAAAACTTTACGTTCTTTTATTTAATAATATATTCGATTCATATTCCAATGCCCTAAGAGACACGTGCAGATTTGACTGTAGTACAAACGTAAAATTTTTGTATCGGTGTTTGGTTTTGAACTAATATAGATCAAGTAACTAAACATTGTGATTT
Source organism: Limulus polyphemus (assembly GCF_000517525.1). Taxonomy (NCBI): domain Eukaryota; kingdom Metazoa; phylum Arthropoda; class Merostomata; order Xiphosura; family Limulidae; genus Limulus; species Limulus polyphemus. The sequence continues at coordinate 76,041 of NW_013669856.1, forward strand.
AAATTCCATATTTATTATAATGTTATTGAAAACAATCGTTATAAACGAAGATGCCAGAGACCTGTTTGTTTTAGCAGACTAGAGGGAAGGCAACTAGTCACCACCACCCACCACCAACTCTTGGGCTACTCTTTTACCAACGAATAATGAAATTAACCATCACATTATATCGCCTCCACGGCTGAAAGGGCGAGCATCTTTGGTGTGACGGGGATTCGAACCCGCGACTTTCAGATTGCGAGTCGAGCGCCCTAACCCCCTGGCAATGCCGGGCCGCCAGAGATCTGTTAGATAGAAAATAGGCTCATTACCAGTTTAATTAAAAACAGGTTGTTATTTATATATTTTGCAGGATTCACAAGCTAGTAATTAATATATGTTTCTGAAATTTTTAAATCAATTTTAAGCAAAAACGCAAACTCTTAAATGCTATTAATATTTCATTTAAATACTTAAACTTGTAGCTTTAATGTAATAAGTTTGTAATGCTGGAGTATTAAAAGAACAACAGAAATTCAATGGAGTATTAGAGCGCAAAACAACTGAACAAAAACCAATCAGTGAATATAAACATTATAGTGGGATGGCGCCACCAGCACTTCTTCCTTAATGACCTTCAGTTTAGTTGAAATCACAAATAAACTGAATGAATCTACGTTTTATGATTTGTTTGTTTCTTTTTTTCTCTCATTTTGACCTTAGTCCATCTACGTATGGTCAAGAGTATTAGAAGAATCCGTCTAAATGTTTCAACATTTGTAAGGTTAGGAGGGAGGAAGATTAAATTGAATTTTGTAGGGCAACAATCATCAAAGTTGGTTTGGAAGAATGCCCAAAAAAAATCGATTTGCTTTGCCTCGACTTGTATCGTCAAGACCCAAGTATTGCAGTCAAGAAAAATATCAACATGAGTCATGCAGACACCCGTGCGGGTCAAGCAGTTGCTCTTTTAGCTCGAGCAATGTTCATTTGCCTAACAATTCTGTGAGAAAACACGATCTTGAGGTGGCAGAAACGTTTCGTTTATATAGCACGATGTTTCAGTCCTATTAAGTTTTTTTTTCTTTTCTTTTTTTACCTTCACATTAGGAATTCCGGACTTTGTTTTCAATGTTTAATTGGTAATTTCTATTAAAGAAACGTGGCATTATTTCAAAGTTTGGGCTACGAAACGACTTATCCTAAATTCAGACGTCAAAATGAAGACAATGTATGTATCGTACCCGAGTGTTAAGGGCAGAGCTACACAATGGCCCATTGCACTCAACCCATCGCAGGGTTTGGACTCCAAATTTTAGCATTATTAACCTTCAAGCCGATCCACTGGGAGGGGGCATGCTAGAAATATAAAGTACCTGCGAAATAATTAATACAGGCGCGTCTTTTCATACATTGTTCGCATAGAATTCAGAGTTGTGAGTTTCTAGAAGGCTAGAAATTAGCCTTCTATAGTTCATGATGAGTAAAGGAATGGGCCCGGCATGGCTAGGTGGTTAAGGCATTCGACTCGCAATCTGAGGGTCGCGGGTTCGAATCTCCCCGTCCCACCAAAACATGCTGGCCCTTTCAGCCGTGGGGGCGTTATAATGTGACAGTCCATCCCACCATTCGTTGGTAAAAGAGTAGCCCAAGAGTTGGCGGTGGGTGGTGATGACTAGCTGCCCTCCCTCTAGTCGTACACTGCTAAATTAGGGACGGCTAGCACAGATAGCCCTCGTGTAGCTTTGCGCGAAATTGAAAAACAAAACAAACAAACGAGTAAGGGAATAATTTTCAAAAACACTAGGGGGCGTTGTCAGCTGAACACCAAAGGAATTCGAGTGCCTAAAATAAAGTGTGACAATGTTTCATGTAGTTATAAGTTTTGTAATCCAAATTATTTATATAACACAGTCATTTATTTCTCTAGTTACCTCTTGTAAGTGGTTTTAAAATCTTAAAACAACTACCATTCCTTATTTTCTCGAGTCTGATATATATACATAAATCCTTGATATTTTGCACATCTCTTTGTATATAATCTAACATGAGCGTTTTTATACAAGTTTTCAGTGATTTTTTTTAAATATTGCACATAGCAGTGAAGGTATTGAAGCTGTAAAAACCCTAGATGGGAAGCAGCCAAACCTAATTAATGAGAACTTAATTATTTCTGTTTCCAATGGATAAAAAAAAACGACTACAAAACAAGAACAAGATTCAAATAATAAATTATCCAATCAAACCTTTCTCCAAGAGAAAGCTTAGTTTTCATATAAAAATAACATAACTACGTAATTTGGTTCATTATATACTCATTAGGGACGCTTTTTTTAAGCTATAACAAATGAATGCTTAGTTTGTTTGATAATGAGATCTTGAAACTACAGTAAAAAAAACAAACCAGAAGCAATGGTATTAGAGAGTTAACAACATTAGTATCAAGATGCCCCTGTTAATTCGTCAGAATAGTCCTCCCTCTTGTGGCTTAGCGGTATGTCTTCAGGCTTACGACGCTACAATTCAGGTTTCGATACCCGTGGTGGGCAGAGCACAGACAGCTTCATTTTGTAACTTTGCGCTTAACAATAGCAAAACCAGACCAACACCTAGAACTACGTGAGTTAACAACATTAGTATCAAGCTGCCCCTGTTAATTCGTCAGAATAGTCCTCCCTCTTGTGGCTTAGCGGTATGTCTTCAGGCTTACGACGCTACAATTCAGGTTTCGATACCCAGACCAACACCTAGTACTACCTGGTACCTTTAATAGGTCGTGGAAGTATAAGAAGGCTATTTTGTAGGCTAGCCGTTCTAAAGAAAACTTACCACTGTCCCACCAGGGGGCGTTGTTTTTGAAGTCAACTTTCCTTCTCAATTCCATTGTTGTGAATAAACTCTAAAGATGTAGTTTACTCATCCTACAGATTTAAAATTTGATCATCAGCAAAATACTAAACATTTTTGCAATAACACTCGAACGATTTACTAACTACTTTTTAAATTTTCGTAAAAATATTAATGAAACTACCCATTAGGTCCATTTCTGGTTTATAGGCCATAATGACCAGAGGTTCTTCACACCTATGAGTTCGTTTTTCTTTAGAAACACAGAAAATAATTTCACGCGCGTTTATTAGAATAACGAAATCCCATTTGTCTTGATTGCGTCTGAATACACGTGCGCCTGAATACTACGCATCTGAGGGTCCAGTTATTTTAATGGATAGGGGAAAGAACTCGCTGGGGGGATATTGCATTGTTATGAATGTACAAAGTAGATACATTAATCTGATAGAAATAATTATATGACACGTCGGTCTGGACCTCTCGCTGTGTATTTGAAATTCTGTAAGTTGAACATAGTGGGACAGTCTGTAGCAACTCGCGAAATTAGGTGATCATTGCGAACAGGTAATAAATAGCGTGTTTTATATCAGTTTATGTAAATAGCTTCAGTTCGTGAAACACAACTGGCATGGAATTAAATTTAAGGACGAACTGCTTGGAGCAAATATACAAGTTTGGTTTAAACGCTGAAAACTGGCGAACTCCTGGAAACTAATAAGCCTAAGAATTGTTTACAAATCAAGTTAATTGTAGACGAACTCCTGGAAACCAACAAGTCTAAGAATTGTTTACAAATCAAGTTAATTGTGGGCGAACTCCTGGAAACCAATAAGTCTAAGAATTGTTTACAAATCAAGTTAATTGTAGGCGAACTCCTGGAAACCAATAAGTCTAAGAATTGTTTACAAATCAAGTTAATTGTAGACGAACTCCTGGAAACCAATAAGTCTAAGAATTGTTTACAAATCAAGTTAATTGTAAGCGAACTCCTGGAAACAAATAAGTCTAAGAATTGTTTACAAATCAAGTTAATTGTAAGCGAACTCCTGGAAACCAATAAGTCTAAGAATTGTTTACAAATCAAGTTAATTGTAGGCGAACTCCTGGAAACCAACAAGTCTAAGAATTGTTTACAAATCAAGTTAATTGTAGATGTGTTTTTTTGTTGTTGTTGCTTTTCTCTCAGTTTGTTCCATGAGGCTCAAAATCGGAGGTATGTAACAAATGATCTCTCTGTAATGCTACTTATACACACCTCTGGTTGTCTATTGAGAGGAATGTGGAAAACATCTGTAGTGAACTTAATCTTTATAATAAATATAATACTAGAAAATAGGCTTATGATATGTAACACTGGCAGAAGCAAACAGCCTATAGTATTTGGTTGAGAACAGAAACTGTGGTCTATTAGATTCAAAGTGGTTGAATCTATGGTATGTAGATACTATAGTTGAAACCACTGTCCGAGTCTTCTGGATTTGACGTAAACGTGACGTCCTAACTTGTGTGATTTGGCATGCGTGAGCGTCACAGGCGAATATCACAAGCATTATAACTACGCTTTGGCAAATAGTGCAAAGTAAATATAGAAATCTCTACATGTTTGATTTTGGGGAATTATACTAAGATGTATATTTTTCACTACTTATAAAAAACAAGTTTAGTTTACTGATGTGTTCTTAAGATTTGTGGATGATGTTTCCGAGTGTGCAAGTTGGTTAGGTGAGTGTAATGTTGAATCATGGGATTGAAAGCGCAAATGGCTGTTGCTTAGAGAAGAAATGTCGTATTGAAAAATTGTGAAACAATCTAATTCTTGAATATAATTACCATGAATATTATTATATTATACATTTTAAGAACCGGAAATTACACACCGTAAAAAACAATTATAATGTATTTCATATACTTCACTTACGCTTCTTTTTTTTTTTACAAATTCAGTACACAGAACGTATTACGTGTGCAACTGAAAGGAAATTGGCCTACACTGAAAAAGGCTTACGATAATTTAAAAGTTCAAGTGTACACGAAATTTTGGGTCGTTCATTTGGCATTGGTTCCAGTTCTTATCATGTCTGGTTTCTAATGTATTTTGTCTTTTGATGCAAACGACAATTCTGACGCTCACCTTTATATTTATCGTAAAATACTAACTGAATATGGGGCCTACTGTTTCTTCATGGATTCATCGAACAGTAAAATACTAACTGAATATGGGGCCTACTGTTTCTTCATGGATTCATCGAACAGTAAAATACTAACTGAATATGGGGCCCTACTGTTTCTTCATGGATTCATCGAACAGGGACGTACCTATTATTTAAGTTATACACACTTAACGAATTCGAAGCTCAAACATCGTAGCAAAGCACACAAATATTTGTGTAACTCACTGCATTCAGACTGAATAACCTAACATTTTCTGGTTATCTGACACCTACCATTCAGACTAAATAACCTAACATTCTCTGGCTATCTGACACCTACCATTCAGACTAAATAACCTAACATTTTCTGGCTATCTGACACCTACCATTCAGACTAAATAACCTAACATTCTCTGGTTATCTGACACCTACCATTCAGACTAAATAACCTAACATTTTCTGGCTATCTGACACCTAACATTCAGATTCAATAGCTTAATAGTATCTGGTTATCTGACACCTACGATTCAGATTCAATAACCTAACAGTATCTGGTTATCTGACACCTACGATTCAGATTCAATAACCTAACAGTATCTGGTTATATGACACCTACCATTTAGATTCAATAACCTAACAGTATCTGGTTATATGACACCTACCATTTAGATTCAATAACCTAACAGTATCTGGTTATATGACACCTACCATTCAGATTCAATAACCTAACAGTATCTGGTTATCTGACAAGTTGTAAGTATTGTTTTCAAATTGTTTACAAAAATATAATTGTATCTTACAGTGATTTGAATATACATAAATATAACTGGTATCTTACAGTGATTTGAATATACATAAATATAACTGGTATCTT
>NW_013669856.1:82735-85936 GCF_000517525.1 Limulus polyphemus
GAAATATAACTGTATCTTACAGTGATTTAAATATATAGAAATATAACTGTATCTTACAGTGATTTAAATATATAGAAATATAACTGTATCTTACAGCGATTTAAATATACATAAATATAACTATATCTTACAGTGATTTAAATATACATAAATATAACTATATGTTACAGTGATTTAAATATACATAAATATAACTGTATCTTACAGTGATTTAAATATACATAAATATAACTGTATCTTACAGCGATTTAAATATACATAAATATAACTGTATCTTACAATGATTTAAATATATAACAATATAACTGTATCTTACAGTGATTTGAATATATAACAATATAACTGTATCTTACAGCGATTTGAATATACATAATATTTGATGATTGCCAGCTCGTCATATAAATGAACTGATACTGTTTGTTTACAATTTACCACTCACATTAACCCATATTATGTTACATTTATACGATGTATAAAGATTCTGTTTCGGCCATTCGTGTATAGCTACATAGAGACCACCTGATCTAGCTCTACCTAATTTTGAACTGATTGACTAGCGGCGGCCATTCGTGTATAGCTACATAGAGACCACCTGATCTAGCTCTACCTAATTTTGAACTGATTGACTAGCGGCGGCCATTCGTGTATAGCTACATAGAGACCACCTGATCTAGTTCTACCTAATTTTGAACTGATTGACTAGCGGCGGCCATTCGTGTATAGCTACATAGAGACCACCTGATCTAGCTCTACCTAATCTTGAACTGATTGACTAGCGGGATTTGACCATTACTTTTGTAACATACCCAAGGTCCTAAAGAACGGAGGGCATTTTTTTTGTGGCAACGGGACGCGAACCATGAACCCCCTTATTCTCACTCGGGCGAGCTAATCTCAAGGCCACGTTTGGCTCACGTGTGCCTCCGACTTTTGCTCTAAAAGGAGTGACAGCATCGTAGGAACCAACATTTCTGTGAAAACAAGCTCTAGTCTGATTGGTGAACTTTCGCCCTAAACTTTACATTAATTCAAAGCAAGAAATATTAACATGTTGGTTATCTTAAAATGTAGAGCAACACAGTTAAAATTAAAACAAAGTATTTCCAGACCTTCTGGATATCCAACTGTGTGTGCTGAACTAACCCTCGCTGCTTTGAACAAATTTTTATTCTCAACCATTAATCGAATACTTTTCTCTCTCTTTCGCTTATTATCGATTATCTGTAATCAATTGTCTTGAAATTAAAACTTACAAATGGTTTCGTAGATTTTCTATGTTATTAACAGACTATCATTTGTGACTCCCTCTATATTTTCTGTTGCGCAGTTGCTTCGGTTACAAGTAGGATTCGCGACATATTTATTTATTTTTAAAGTTTTACTTGAATGTTTGTACTTCGATGGGTAGCACAAGATGCTGATAGGGGTGATGTATTGTGGAATAACCTCGTGAACTAAGTTATATTTTAAAACACGTTCCACTGGCTGGATATTTAAAGTTCACGTGAGACGTGTAAAACGATATGACTCTGAATTATTCAATTAGTATTGATGTAATAAACAGTATGAAAGTGCGTAAAGCAAGTATCCTAGGGGTAACTGGAACATGGCTGAAATACAGGGCGGGGCAAAGGTTACTAGATTGTTAGTACTAAAGGATATATTAAGAAGATAATTAAAACGAATTTATGTATTATTTGTTGCAAAGTAGGACGTTAGAAACTGGACTGTGTTCTAATATCTAAGTGAAACGTCTCTACTGTCTCTTTTGTCCCATCCTGTAGATGGTGGTTTGTAGTGAGATTTGAAAAACGGGTGCATTTGTACTTTGAAGTATGTTAAGTATTGAGGAGTATTAATATTGCCCCTCCTCTGCCCCCTCCCCTCGATAGTATATTGTTTTGGGAATTGTATTGTAATGAACTCAATAGTACAAGTTAAAAACACATTCGGAAATGACGTAAACCTTTTCTAAATTGACGTGTCTTAGCAAACGTGAGCGTCACGGACGGATAACACAGGAACTGTTATACTACGCTAAACTAAATAGTGCAACATAAGTTAGGTGGGCTTCCACGAAAGTTTCATAAAGTGATTATAAAGATAAAACGAATATTTATTACTTAACCATTACGTGCCGTTCTTTCATAATAGGGTTAAAATAAAACGATTATTTTACAAATCATGTTTTCGTCTTTTATTTTATTTTTTATTTTTTGAAGCGATGCGATGAAATCGTCTATAAATGTCCGTGTTTTTTATGATTTAATAATTTTACGAAGTCTTTACGGTTTAGTTGAGGATGGTTCAGAGGCGTATCCCCCCGCAATTGCAAGAAAGGGGGGAGGGCGAACTAAAAATGGGGCCCGAATCAGCCAGAATTCGTAACATCAATTATAAGAAGATAAATGTAGGGGTGGGGCAATTACTTTTTATGTAGTGGGTGGGGTGGGGGGGGGACATCTTTTGTAGTTACCGCCACTGGGATGGTTTTAAAACACTCTGTAATAGATTGCTTTGTCCGTGATAACATGACAGTTATTTTTCGTACAAATATTAACAAATCGAATATCACCACCATTGAACTGCTTTCAGTCAAATTATTTGTAAAATACATACATAGGCATATTAAAATTCGTCTCCCCTTATATTAACAAAACAGTTTGAACAAATAAGTCAGTCATTTTGGAAACATTTCACGTCATCCATATGATAATTTTGTAACTTTAAAAAAAAAAACTGCCGGATTCAAGCCCAGGAGTTGAAATTATCATACACAACCCAATAAGTAATCTGGCATAGTAGGACAGGCCGTCTGCTGACTATCTCTTTATATCTAAGGCTGTTCCCACAGAAATATAAAACTATACAGTAACCTAATATGAGACATTTCTTCTACATGATAAAGGGTAGTTTTAGTGTCAAATGGACGATGGTCAGTCTTCATTAATACTATTGGAAGGACATCACTCGTTAGAGTAGATCAATTAGAGGGTTACTTCGTCAATAGGTCCCAAACAGAGGTCCAGCTAACAGTTTTAAATATTTATAAAAAATACATATGTGTGTCCAAAATGTGAAATGGATGCCCCTGGTGCATTTGTGCTTATGAATTTATGGCAAAACTACTAAGGCTATCTGCTACTGTCCCTAACTTTGAACTTCTGGCCAGAGAGAGGGTAGCCAGTCAGCAGTAACCTA
>NW_013669856.1:86821-93375 GCF_000517525.1 Limulus polyphemus
GGGAGAAAATTTTCTGCCATACGCATGGATTCGAACCCGGCTCGACAGCTGCACATTAGAATGCTATACCACTGTCCAATGTCATATGGGGGACACTTAGACTATTACTGTACTGGAAATGGCATGGCACCTCCCCCCCCCTTTCCCTCCAGAGAATCTTGAAACGAAGCATAAAATTTTGACGTCATGAAACTCACTCATTTATAAGGGTTTTTTTTTCTGTAAGCTTCTTTTTGAAAAACATAATTACCACTTATACATGCGTTTCCTTGAAAATACGACATTAAAAATATTGAGACAAAGATTGACGTTTATATAATTATAAAACAATATATACACAATTTTATTTTTTATAATTAAGAATCTTAATTTTTCTCTCAAAATATCAGAAAAAAAGGCAATTTTCTTAATACTTTACTTTTTACTGAGGTTTTACATTTTGAAATATTTTTATTTTCATGGTAAACTTACCACTTAAGCAAAAATAAATAAGATAATTTGTTTTTTTAAACGAAAAAAAAAATGTTTCAAATTCAAGACCTTAAATCCCTTAATTTTTTACTTCTACAATTACCTATTATAAACCATGTTATTTTGAATTGGATTACCGTTGTTAATGTTACAGAAATTACATTACTTATTAGAAACATGGGTAAAAAATTTCTTAACACTATTAATATTTCAGATTCATATGTATGCATCTTTATATACAAGTTTAAGTATAAGAAGTATCATTGCTGTTGGTGGGTTTGAAATTACAACATAATCGTTTTCACTAAGTGGAGTAGTAGTTCCAAAACTGATTAAAAGATGGCACGACATGTAAGAAGATTATTGACCTTGATGCCAAGATGACGCCTTGTACGAGGTATAAACTTGATCATTGAGAACTTTTTATTACTGAATTAAAAGCACCTCCTAAACCTCTTTGTAAAGTGTAACAATGCCTGCGTCATTTTAAGTCTAAATCTTATATTTCTAACATCAAATTCTATCTTAGTTTCACTTCGAATGGTTTTTCAGCCCACAAACAAAAACGGTTACTTTCGCTGCTACTTTCCAAGCACAAGCCTTATAAGTCAATCAGTTCGTAACCAAACCGTTAGCCAGTCTAGAACGAGGAGTACCGCCATATTGAAACGGTTACAAAAGCACGATTTATAAACTAACGAACAAAAAGCCTTTGGCTAAGATCACAATAATGCTCACACATTCACCGTCCGCACGAGTATAATTTTCTCAATATGTGTACTAGAGTAACAAGCGTATTAGTTCACTCCACAAAAAGTAAAAGTAAGCCTACACGTTTGCGTTTTTAGAATGCTCGACGGGGAATATTTAGGTTAAACGTAGTACTTCTAAGTTTGGTCTACACATTGTATGGTGATGCCTTTCACAACTATCCGGAATACAGTCAGACTGAACAAAAACTAGAATCGAGCAGAGAAAGCACAATTAAAGAATGAAAACTGGAAAGTAACACGCATATAACTAGTGCAGTTTATTGAACATTGTTTTACAAATATGACGCTAAAAATTGAGTTTCGAAACCTGCAATGATCAGAGCACCCAACGACCCATTATGTAGCTTTGCGTTTAACAACATACAAAGAAAAAAATTACTATTACTCCTACAAATTTAATTTCGGCGACTCTTTTTTTTTAACGTCTTTATTATTTATAGGTTATTTTTAGAAATCTGTCCTTAGGTGTTATTAGATTTTATAATCATATAATTAGTTGTTGTTTTTCAATATTTAAAGTAATTTCTATCCCTGCAAACTATTGCGTCAGTAATTTGATTTGTTCTTTAAGTTTCGATTCATAGCCACCAATATTATCACAAGTAATAAATACATTACTTCATGTTCATTAAAGTCACGTTCCGTCATTGGCTCAGCGGTGAGAGTCTGTAGGCTTACAAACACTAAAAATTGAGCTCGATACCCGTGGTGGGCAGAGCACAGATTATCTAATTTTGTGGAAAGCGGAGGGCTGGAAATCAAACAGAAGCACACTTTTGAAGTTAGCAAATACGACAGCTGAGCACTAAAGCGTTGTTGTTAAATCGTCACCAGTTCTGGGCAATAAAGCCTTGTTGTTAAAGTCGTGCCTAGTTCCGGGCACTGAAGTCTTGTTGTTAAAGTCGTGCCCAGTTCTGGGCAAAAAAGCCTTGTTGTTAAAGTCGTGCCAAGTTCTAGGCAATAAAACCTTGTTGTTAAAGTCGTGCCACGTTTTGGGTAATAAAGCCTTGTTGTTAAAGCCGTGCCCAATTCTGGGCAAAAATAAAAAGTAAGGTTACTTTTGAACGCTGAAAAAAAAAAAGTTGGTTGAAATTGAATACAATTAATGTAAGGAAGAATTATGGGAAACAGTGAAAGGTATAAGCGTTTCTCTCATCTTCGTCTTGTTTTTATTTTCAGTGTATATTATTGATTCATTCTCCTGTGTCGAACCATTCGGTGGATTTCTGCACTGGGTGTGGCCTATGGATTAGCTTGTCTTGATTGTGATTCTCGTCTTCTTGCCGCAACGCCCCCCCCCCTCCACCCCAGTGGCACAGCGAACTTACAACGCTAGAAACCGGGTTTCGATACCCGTGGTGGGCAGAGCACAGATAGCCCATTGTGTAGCTTTGTGCTTAATTCGAAACAAACAAACAATCTTGCCGCAACGTTGCGCCCTCACTTTTTGAGCTGTGGGTGCAATATTAGAGTGACGGTTAAATCGTGCTATCCGATTAGAGCAGCCAAAGAACTGACGGTGCTTAGTTGCTGTTTAATCTATAAGTTCCAAATCATGGAGGCTTTTGTGTAGCTTTGTTCTGAAATTCTAAGGACAAACTCTAAAGCTCTGAGTAATCTAACCATCAAAAGCATTAAGTCTGTTACTCTTTAACTTTTAGGATTGTTAAATAAAGCGGACTTCTGAGAAGTGGATGGTGTGAGTGATGCAAACTTTAAGCTGTATTGTGTGAAACGTTTAGAATAATCCTTCCTTTGGTGTGAATAGTTGAATCTTTTAAATAGTTAGAGAAAACCAACTCGTTTCAGTCACTATATATATATTTCGTCTTCAAACACTGTTTGAATGTTTATCATATTTACCAATAACATTAAATAGAGAGAGAAAAATGTCCTTTACTCTCCAGATAATGATAAAAAAAAACTTTATTTCAGCCAATGATTCGCCATCGCTCTTCATTAGGGCTAGTAATACAATAATTCTTGTATTACTAGCTCAGATGAGGCTCCAAGGGCTTTTTCTGATCGAATAGTACAAACCACGATTTTTACCAGCGAATAATAGGATTGACCGTACATCATAACGCCACCACCCTGAAAGGACAAGCATGTTCAGTGACGGAGATTCGAACCTGCGACCCGCAGTTTGCGAGTCGAGTGCCCTAGCCACTATGAGCATAAGACTCCGGCCAGGTGTAATTGTGCTGTACCAGGTAAGAACAACATGATTTACATGATACCGAAACATAGTACTCTGTAAGAAACTTGAGAAAAGTAGCCCAAGCGTTGGCGGTATGTGGTGGTGACTAGCTGCCTTCTCTCTAGTCTATCAGTACAAAATTAGGGATGGCTCTGTGCAGGTAGTCTTTGAATAGCTTTCTGAAACAAGTTTATCACTGAATGTTTTTTCACATTAATTAGTACGTGTCTTGTGGTTTTAGCTGGTTTGTACAAATTTGCGTTTTGATTATTTGTCCAACCTGCTGTTTCGTTATTTGTAATAAAATGTGATGATATCATTTCATTATAATGTAATGTTGGATTTCAATTGTTACGGCATGGAATAATGGCTTGGCTCTTCTTATTTCTTTGTGTCGTCATAAGAAGTTATAACTCAATTATATCCGAGTTCTTCGAAGTTGTTCATTACGTAACCGGTAGTGACGTCATAATTTTACTGATGAATGTATACCAATGACATGTGAAACAGGTAATAACTGAAAGCCAAACTTCAATCACAGAGCACGAGCATTTTTCTCACGTGGCTTGTAACAAAAAAATACTTTTAATTAAAGTTTGTATTTACCTTAAGCCTTCTTATATTGATTCTTAAACAGTTCTTGTGGGTGATTGTATTACACGAAAAAATGTATTTGATCGCGTTTATATAGCTTTCAAACACGTTGGTCTGAATACGGGATGTTGAATGATTATTTAAAAACTTCTTTGTTCGTTATCAATTTCGCGCAAAGCTACACGAGGGAGGGTCATCTGTGCTAGCCGTCCCTAATTTAGCAGTGTAAGACTAGAGGGAAGGCAGCTAGTCATCACCACCCACCACCAACTCTTGGGCTACTCTTTTACCAACGAATAGTGGGATTGACCGTCAGATAATAACGCCCCCACGGCTGAAAGGGCGAGCATGTTTGGTGTGACGGGGATTCGAACCCGCAGCTTGCGAGTCGAGCGTCCCCTAACCACTTGGCCATGCCGGAGCCCTAACCACCTGGCCGTGCCGGGGCCCTCCCGGCATGGCCAAGTGGTTAGGGCCCCGGCATGGCCAGGTGGTTCCATTAAAGACTTTTAAAATGTTAGTCTCTCCTCTAACAGATCGATAACATAGCGATTTCAAATATTACATGTAATTTATAAAAAGTCGACAAGTATTTAACACTGAAAACTTTACTCTAAACTTATCTAATCCTTTTTGTATTGATAAAGCAACAAGATATACTCCAAAATGCTAGTTGATTTTAAGCATTAAAAACTTGTAAAGTTCCCCGAATGGCAAGTTTGGTAATCTCCCTATTAAACCACACTCTGACGTCTTCTCTCTTATGCTGTTTCCTATTGGTCGGCTCACATATTGCAGCGTGTTGAGAAAATGTGTTTGTGGTTCGTTTCTTACCGTAAAGAACTGACCATAATAATGGGGTGAAATTACTAATTTTCCATGTAGTGTTACACAGTGCTGTTTCGTTTGTTTTGAATTTCGCACAAAGCTACACGAGGGCTATCTTAATTTTGAACTGATAAACTGCAGTGAATGTAGTTACTCAACACTTCTCGCCTACTTTCGGGCTACTCTTGTCTGATCGAATAGTGGGGGTTTTACTCTTACAGCGTGCCCACGGCCTTAAAGCGCAAAAGCGAGTTGTCATGACAACGGGACGCGAATCGCGAATCCTCGAACAATAAGGCCACACACTACCACTTCCAGTAATTTTACTTCACTCATTGTCCTCAAATCTTAGACGAAGACAGTTAATACATTTAGTAGTGGATACTGGTTTCATTTACTTTTGGTTTCAAATAAGGCAGACATCTTAAGCGATGTATCATCACAGATTAGGTTTCAATATGCATGTGGCCTGGTATTATCAGTGGTTAGCTAGCTGTGTTATTTGATTCCAGTGTAGGTTTAACGTATACCAGACGCGGATCGTTAATTCATTTTATATTCCTTCAATCATTTAGTTGTTTCTTTTGCTGACTTAATGATCTTTGTTGAACAGTAAATTCATTTGATACATTATAAAGACATCATTTATTGGAGCTTACTTATACACTGAAGCTAAAATGTCTCCTCAGTTAATATGTTTGTTTGTAATTAAGCACAAAGCTACACAAGGGACTATTTGTAGCTCTGCCCACCACGGGTATCGAAACCCCGATTCTAACGTCGTAAGCCTGCAGATTTACCGCTGAGCCACTGGAACGCCATAAAAGTGAGAATTTCCAAGAGAAGACACGTTTACAACTTATGGAGAGATATATTTCGAAGTTATAATCATTAGTCAATAATTTCACCGTGTCAGGATAATGTTTCAGGCCTTCTGTTGGAACTACTTTCTCCACCATCGATCGTGATCAGTCTGGTGGCACTATTGTTCACATTGAAGTTGTCATCGTGACAAGTTTCTGCAAGGGAGGATAAAACCAATCAGAGGTCCACATCTCTGGACGTCGGCTTTCAAGACCACATTTATTACCCTCGCCCCCGATTTGTATGTATGTCCGCGCGCGTATCTCGAAAAATAATAAACCGATTTGCGTGAAATTTTTACAGGAGATAGGGTTGTTTGTTTGTTAATAAGTAACCACAAAGCTACACAATGGGCTTTCTGTGCTCTGCCCACCATGGGTATCGAAACCCGGTATCTAGCGTTGTAATTCCGCAGACATACCGCTGTGCCACTGTGGAGGCAGGAGATAGGATGTCCCCATAGGACGGTCCTCCCCAAGTATGGTCCAGATCCACATCCGAATTTTAAATCTCTTTATAATGGAGATATAAGGCATTTTCTCAGTTTGTTGATAATAACTGTGTAAAAGGTGACCGAATTAGGACCGAATTTCAGGCGCACATTGAAAACAAAAATCCAAAAATTTGATTGTATGCAATCTCTCCGATTGCTCTTGTTATAATCAAAGACAGAAGAATTCTTTGGTAAAATATCGGGGACTTGACGGACATGTGGTCGCAAGTTTCTTTGGTGAAATATCGGGGACTTGACGGACATGTGGTCACAAGTTTCTTTGGTGAAATATCGAAGACTTGACGGACATGTGGTGACAAGTTTCTTTGGT
>NW_013669856.1:94375-97625 GCF_000517525.1 Limulus polyphemus
TTGCAAGTTTCTTTGGTGAAATATCGAAGACTTGACGGACATGTGGTCGCAAGTTTCTTTGGTGAAATATCGGGGACTTGACGGACATGTGGTCACAAGTTTCTTTGGTGAAATATCGAAGACTTGACGGACATGTGGTCACAAGTTTCTTTGGTGAAATATCGGGGACTTGACGGACATGTGGTCACAAGTTTCTTTCCGTAAAAACAGCTGTGACTGGAAGCTTCTGGGAATCATTCAATTTTTAGCCCCCCTCCCAGTGGCACAGCGGTATGTCTGCGGACTTACAACTCTAGAAACCAGGTTTCGATACCCGTGGTGGGCAGAACACAGATAGCCCATTGTGTAGCTGTGTGCATAACTACAAACAAACAAACCTTCAATTTGAAATTCTGTGGCCTACTTTGTTAGGGATATCTGGAAACGTGCTCAGCTGTATCGTTATGGCTTTTTTGGGTCAGAAGATTCTCTTCGTAACTATAACCTACGCTTTACGGACGAGTGTATTCTGAATTGGCTTTAGATGTGGTTTGAGAGCCGCCTGTGCGAGTTGTCTCGCAATCAAGAAGAACACTGAAGGCTTTCTTCTTCGAATAGGTTTACCCTTTATCTCCGCATTGTTTAAAAATTTTGCTATACAAGTATTCTACCTTGGAAAAGGCTGTAACAATATCCCCAGTCATAAGTCATCCTTAGCAGAATCGCACCGTCGAATGGTTAAGCATTCGCTGCGAATCAATATTTAGGCACTAACCATATCGCTCGCTCAAACAATTTCCCTCCAGCTTTTCTCATTTTTTAACTTGAACACGTGGGTGGATTAGCTTAGCTGGAGAGTGGCATTTCGTTTCATGAAACCATTGACTGCTGATTCACCGTATAGGGTACGGTCTGCGTCCGGCAGTTGAATACGCTCCGCGGTGAACAGAGAACAGGTAGCCCCGTCGAGAGCTTTGTGCTAAAATAAACAAGAGCAACACCGCGTAGACCATTCTTGGTCGGTAAAAGCATATGCCCGATTAGCAAAGTTGCGGGCTTGAATCCTGGCTGATTTCACTTCTAAGCTCTTTAATCCATTCATCGCAGCTGCTCTAAACGCGCGCGGAATGTTTGCAACCCGTACACCGTATACGACACACTAATCGAACCACATATTTTAGTTACTGCTGACCAGTTCCGATATTTTAGCTATGAACTTTGACACTATAATTAACCACTTTAACAGCCAGAAGACCAAAAAATGGAACTTTAACCGGCACAGTTAATTTAAATTAATGTATGTATTGTGTGCTTCATCTAGACAACAGAATTGGTTTAAAAACGTATTAATTTGACGGTTAAAACAAACTGTATAAACATGTATAAAAGTTTGAACTGTACAAGTGTGGATCACGGATCGTTGTTTGTTCTACGTAAATCATTCATAAATAGGGTTAAGTGTATCTGATGCTTATCTGTCTATTAATAATAATTAAAGACAGATTTTTCACTTGGAAATCGAATGCACGCTTGTTTTTTCTCTCTGTTTTTAAATTACTTAAGATGAACAATAACAAAATGCAAATGAAAAAAGATATAAATAAAACGAAAAAAACCGTAACGAAGTTAGTTCTAGATATTTCTGGTTGCTGACTGGGCCGGCATACGGTGTATTACATTCGTATTACTTTGTAGTACATACACTACATTGTAGTGTTGTTTGTTTGTAATTAAGCACAAAGCTACCCAATGGACTATCTGTGCTCTGCCCACCACGGGTATCGAAACCCGATTTCTAGCGTTGTAAGTCCGTGGACATACCACTGTTCCACTGGGGGGCTGTAGTGTTGTATAACACAATGAAATATTTCACACAAGAGTGTACACGGTGCTACGGCTTCCTTACTAATTTACTTGAGTTACACAACACATGCTACAGTTACTAAACACTTATTAGCAACTGATTTATTTAACATCAACGCAGCGAGCTTATTCGGGTAAAATAATGAGTTTAGAAAAACGTTTGTTAGGCTTATTTAAAGCGTACATTCTTCTCGGATTAGGTTTCCACGTACAAATTTATCAACGCGAAGAGAATTTCACTTGTGTGTGTGTGTGTGTTATTTATGCTCTGCCCACTGCGGGTATCGAAACCCGAATTTTAGCGTTAGAGGATTTACTTCTGGGCCACCGGTGGTCCTACAAAGTGAAAGCTCTTAATTCTTATGTTTTATTCATCATTATCAGCATCGATGAACATAGTATTTTGTTCTTGTTTTTTAACAGTACGTTTCTTACTTATTACTATTTTTTTTTCTTCCGGTGGGGCAGTGGTAACTCTACAAACACACAGCAGATAGCCTAATGTAGCTTTGCTCTATAAAGCAACAAAGAAACAAATGTTTCCAGTGCGTGTTTATATTATAATTTTGTTTTCAACTGAGGATACGGTCCGAAGTATTTTAATATTTTGTAGATCAATAGCAATCACGGACACGCTAACAAAAACACTCTGATTTTACCGCTCTTTCTTTGTTACCGATGAGGGAAAGATCATAGGGATCCTAGTCCTAGAAGTCACTGGCTGCAGCACTTAGACTCTACAGACGCAACGTCGTGCATACCTGGCGGTAATGACGTTTCGGCTTAAACTCCTGGCGATCCCGAACATAAAAAAAATACAGATAAAACCAGAGTCGAAGCAGGACTACTGTTGCAGAACCTTAAAAAATGAACTCATATCTAATCACAGTTTAATTGCAAAACAATAGACCGATAAACACGCTGCAAGATGGTATATAACTGTAAATAAATAAATATTGCAATCTTTAATGCTTAAACTATATGATTCCATCTGTCGCCCTTATCACTGAAGCTACCATCAGGTGACCGCAATGTCCTCATGTCATGATGCTGTTACCTAATTGGTTTATGAATATACCACAAACTCGGATGAATGATGGCTTACTTTTTGCATTGTTTGGAAGAAAAGGGGATATTAACATTATTGCATTTTTAACACTACATTCTTAATTATTCCAACCACACTACATTTGTTATATCCATTGCCGACGACGCATTTCTCTCAGTCCAGAGTTCTTCTATTTCTTGGAGTTCCCTAAGGGAATATATTAAGGGGAATACATCAAGAACATGGTTTTTAAGAATATAGAAAGGGGATATTGGTTGGGAAAGGGGGGACCCAGATGCAAATCCTTCCCAGGGGCCCATGAAAGCTCTCGGCGGCCCTGATTGCAGACTTACCACTCCG
>NW_013669856.1:98363-99650 GCF_000517525.1 Limulus polyphemus
GTAGGCGCGCGGGTTGGACCTGAGGTAGACCTCTGGCTAGCCGGGTTCGAAACAGTGCGGACCCACAAAAGACTCCCCGCGCTGTATGTGAATTATAAGAGTGACAGTCACTTCCTTAGCGTGGTAGGATTCTGTTGACTGGCTGCCTTCTCTCTGGTTAGTAGGTTACAATTATCAAAATTCAGTATATAAACTTTCAATTACAGATAAATGTTGGGATTACGGCCGAAAATATACTTTACATCTGAGAAGAACACACCATTTAATAACGATGAGCTGATCTCACAGGAGGGTGATACTTGCGATTACTTGTCTGTTATATAAACTTCTCTTAAGGTTGAACTTTCGCCAACAGTCGTATAAAAGCCCACTTTCCGTGGCTCAGCAGTAAACCTGATGGCTTACAACGCTAAAATTCGGGTTTCGATACATGAGGTGGAAGTAGCACGGACAGCCCGTTGTACAGCTTTATGCTTAAGACAACAAACAGACAGTCAGATAAACGCATATTATGCAGAATATATCTTAAGTAAAACAATCTCTTGAAGATACGTTGATTTCCTAACTTCTTTATTTTTTCAACACTCATATCCTGAGATGAATGTGACATTAAAAAACTCTAAAATACATAAATGTAAAGTCACCAAGAACCTACGAAACAAGTCAGTCATGTATTGATTATTACTGTTTAAAAAAAAAAAAACGTTTTGGTTTGAATTTCACACGAGGCTGCTCGAAGTGTTTAGTATATCAGTGTTCTCCAAATGTTTGTGATAACGTTGAAAGATGTTTAGTATACCAGTGTTATCCAAATATTTGTTATAATGCTGAAGGTGTTTAGTATATGAGTGTTATCCAAATGTTTGTAATAACGTTGAAGGTGTTTAATATAATCCAAATGTTTGTTATAACGTTGAAAGGTGTTTAGTATATCAGTGTTATCCAAATGTTTGTAATAACGTTGAAGGTGTTTAATATAATCCAAATGTTTGTTATAACGTTGAAAGGTGTTTAGTATATCAGTGTTAACCAAATGTTTGTAATAACGTTGAAAGGTGTTTAGTATAATCCAAATGTTTGTTATAACGTTGAAAGGTGTTTAGTATATCAGTGTTATCCAAATGTTTGTAATAAGGTTGAAAGGTGTTTAGTATATCAGTGTTATCCAAATGTTTGTTATAACGTTGAAAGGTGTTTAGTATATGAGTGTTATCCAAATGTTTGTTATAACGTTGAAAGGTGTTTAGTATATGAGTGTTATCCAAATGTTTGTTATAACGTTGAAAG
>NW_013669857.1:0-4052 GCF_000517525.1 Limulus polyphemus
TACAAATTATGTAAGTACACCTAATAGACTATACTTCATTAGTGCCAGGTTTACAGTTGTGATATCGTGAGATGTTATATTGTGACTTTATTTTAGGCCTGTGTAAGACGGTACTTAATTCTTTATGTTATTGTCATTAAGTGGGTAATGAGTCACAAAACAAATAATCAAAACATTTCAGAGGTGGGGGCGCCAAAAGTGTCTTTGCCCCGGGTGCTGAGAACCCTTGCTTCGCCACTGCTCCACTATTGTCAATGGTACAGTAACAGAACAACACATCTAGAACCAGACCACATTTCTTCCATTACCTTTGGTTGTTATAGAAACCCTAATCCAGTAGGAAAGAAAGAGTAACGACAAAAATAGGTTAGTTACCATGGGGATGTACAAACCAAATTTTCTCACCATGAGAATTCATTAATACCAAAAGTTTGTCCCCTATTTCAAAATCGTTTCAGTTGCAAGTCAGCCTAGTTAATAACAAGTACAAACTAATACCATGCGAGTGTTACTTCTTGCCTCTGGCTATACACTTACAGTTAGCATTTTCGCGCATTATAACTGCACCTCATAATGAAAAAATGTGAAGAAAATATTAAGAGAACTGTGTTCTTCCAATAATAATCCAATCTGCATGAATGAAAATATTCACTCATAACCAAATAAAACATTGTGTAAAGCAAGCTTATTATTGGCATGATACCTAATATTGTTTACAAATTTCATTTTCTACCAATAATTTCCCTTACTAATATTTCAATTTGATCCAACTAAAATAATTCTGGTTACCATTAGCGAAAAAACTGGACACTGCAGAACCTATGCTGTAGGGGAAGACCAAATATCACATCTACAAAGTGCATTATTTTTCTAACAAACATAGGCATATTCAGTAAGCAACCAATCAAACTCAGTTTGGTTGCATGGTATGCCATTATAACGTACAGCAAGTGCTTATTAAGCCACTTCAACAAACTTTGTAAGTGTCTGCTTCATAATTACTATTACCCACTGTACCAAAGTGTAAGATTGGAGTGGTAAAGTGACGTGCATGTCATCACCATATCCAACATCTCGCACAATCCAGAGAATAGTTGGCTGTTAAAATTAGTACTTTATCAGTGAGAATTTCTTTTGATGCACCAAATGAGGCTATAAATTGCTCTGCCAACACATCAGTCATGGATTGTGCTAAATTATTGACCAATGGATAAGTCTGAGGCCATTTATGAATAATCATTAATGATCAGCAGATACCAATTACGTCATTCAGTTTCCAGGAGAAGCTCAGTAACATTCAGGGTTATTCTCTATGGAGAAGGATCAATAATTCTCTACTGGAATTTATTGTCTAGGCCAATTTTTCCTTTGGGTAATACACACCATGTGATGCTCACACAAGCATCTAATGTTTTGACTAAAATGCAGCCAGGAGAACCAATGTTGCATATTACACATTAGTGGCCTTCATTCATCCAGCGCAGTATGGAAATAACATTTTGGTGATTGATAACTATGTTAGAGCATACGTTTCTGCACTTGTAACTGCTCGAACAAAACTCACAAGCTGCTTGGATCTGTACTACATTCCTCAATCTATGTTATTCATGCTTTGCCTTGCTGCATGGCAAGGAGTGGCTATGTAGTTGAAGATCTTCCAGTTGCTCTTCCCATAGCTGCTAGGATGTTAATCATAGCATCCAGTTACTAAAACCCACTACCAGCTAGCTCAATTTTTTATAGAATAAATGGCTTTGACTTCGACATAGTATCCTGTTAATTTAATGAATGGGCAGGGCCTCACTGTGCTATCAGACTGTCTCTCTGAGTTTCTGTGTTGCATCCTCAGAGGATGCCATATGACCATGTTGTACTTCCACAACATTTTTATTTGCTGTGCTATCATCCCTTCCAAATTCTTAAAGTTCATGAGTCATTTCAGTGATGTAGGAGCCACATAAATGATGAACATTCTGCCATACAGGTTGTGTCATAAATGCTTCACAAAGACTACAACTGCAAACAGATATTTATCATGCAGTATCAGTGTTCAAGATCCATGAGCATGTGACTCATATAAGCTATTAAATGCTCTGTTCCATCATATAACTGTGAAAGTACTGCTATGATTCTACAATCAATGGTATTGGTATACAACAAGAACTCTCAGTCCTGTTGTGAATACACCAGCATTAAAGTTTCCACTTTCACTAAAGTACACTTAGTGACAAAAATGTTTGCGCATACTCCCCAGTCAATTTAAAACACAATTTAAAACACTTTATTGAGAGCAGGTAATGGTGCAGTGATCTTGGAGAAACTGGCTACAAAGTGTCAATAATATGAAGTCCAAGAAATTTTGTATGTTTTATTATGTCAAAGGTTGAGACCAGTATCATAACACTGTGGTCTTTGTAAGAGATATTATCTCTTCCTACAGTGTAACCAAGAAGTACTACCTTTGTGTGCTTGAGCATGAATTTACTGGATTCAACTTTAATATAACTACCTGTCCTTACCCACTGTATTACCATGGAAAGCTTCATAGTAACAGACTGGAACATGTGGCCAAACATTAATACACCATCCACATGTAGACTTTAAAGCACAAGCTCCATTAACCTTTTAAAAGTAGCAGAAGCATAACATAGGTTGAATGGCATAACTCAGAACTCATACAGGCAATCTGCAATGCTATAAGCAGTCTTTATTCTGCTCTCTGCATTTAGCTGGACTTGGTGGTATGCATAAGCTTGATCTAAAAGGTGGAATCATGGAACACCTTCCAAAACATCCAGAAAAGCATCTGTCTGCAGTAATGGGAAAGCATTGACAGGCATCACACCATTCATCCATCAGAAATTAACCAAGAACTTGGATATGCTCTCCTGAAGGCTGTATATTTATGTTTTTTTTAGCATCTGCTCTATATTGACACTGTTTATTTCGATAGTTTTCCAAGGACTTTTGCACATTTGTTGTTAAATTGGACATGAGTCACCTGTATCTATGTGGTGACAAATAATTTCTATTCACTCTCAGTTGAGGATCTTGTTTCATAAATACATCAGAATATTTAAAGAACAGGTCAGTTACAAATACATCAACATATTTAAAGAACGGGTCACTGAACATTTGCCATTGTTTTGAGTCCAGATTGCTTGTGCAATCCTCAATCAACAATCAGAGACTTGTCAGCAGCTAAGTACTTGAGTTTTGATACAGAGTGACAGACATGACCATGGCACTACGACTAGCTTCACGTTCCATACCAATGCACATTCCAGTAACGAACTAGACAGCCAACTGCTCATTACTGAAATTTTGTTCATACCCAAATATATATCTGTCCAAGCTAGTGCCTAATATCTCATTCACTGGCTCCATGCAACATATGACTTGTATATATGGAGGTATTATAACTCTTCCTGTGACATACTCACGCTGTTCACTGTTTTTGAGTCTGTTCTGATTCGCACTGGATGGTTTGTCCATGGAATCTAACTTCTCATGTTGCACAATTAAATTAACCACCAGCTTTTGTAGTACATCCAATCCAATAACACCTGCGAATTTAAACTTCATAAAAGTTATTTTGATTTTAATAACGGTTTGTTTGCTTCTTATGAATTTCGCGCAAAGCTACACAAGGGCTATCTGTGGTAGCCGTCCCTAAGTTAGTAGTGTAAGACTAGAGAGAAGGCAGCTAGTCATCACCACCTACTGCCAACTATTGGACTACTCTTTTACTAACGAATAGTGGGATTGACCGTCACATTATAACGCCTCCACGGCTAAAAGGGCGAGCATGTTTGGTGGGACGGGGATTCGAACCCGCGACCCGTAGATTACGAGTCGAGCGTCCTAACCACCTGCCCATGCCGGGCCTTTAATAACGGATTTTCCATAATTCAGCTACACAGATTTCGAAAATAATATTAATTTTTCTATTACGTAAGGAATTTTTAGAAATCGGGAAGAAAAAACCTACTTATATAGATCAATTAATATTTCGTTTACCACAATGAACATTTTTATTCACTATGTTTGTT
>NW_013669857.1:4202-9977 GCF_000517525.1 Limulus polyphemus
CTGATGAAAAGGGAAGAACACTGATGTCAAACGAATATGCATCCTCATTCATCCTGATTTTTGTGTGTGAAATCTATGTCGTTTAGTCTCAAAATTGCATGTTGTGGTCTTTCTTTTAAGTGTTGCGTTATGACGTTTTGTGAAAACTCTGTACGTGATGAAGAAAAATGGATATCATTTTCGAATTGAACATATAGGAATTACTGTAGAACATGTAAAAATTTCAAGACAATAAAACCATTGCAGGCCTATGTAATTACTATGCCAGAATGAAGTTAGTTCTAACTGACAAGAGTGCTGGCTTTGCTCAGAGTGCCTGGTGCATGATTATAACTATCACTATTCTGGCCATCCTTGTATCTTTATAAGTATGTACCAAGTTCCAACCAGACCTGCTAAAGCTGGGCTGACTACCACACGTTTTGGAACAAGTAATCTGCTGCACCATCCCAAATTGGTGAATTGGACTTCATTAGTTTTCTGAAGCAAAAATAGTAGCCATGCAGCTGGTATAATTTGGTTGAGTATTTTGTTACAAGATACAAACAGTTCACTGTAAAATGTCCCTGCTGCCCACATTTTCCCACAGTGACATCCAGCATGGAGGTATCATCAGTACTAGCTGTGGTACAAGCATCATGGGAGTACTAGGGTAGCCCTATCCATTCATTCGGAACAGTTGCAGCTGTGTTGCAGCGCTGGGAGGTGTTGAAGGCTTAGTTGTCGTCGATGGAACACAAGCTTGACGTGAGGCACTCCTTTGAGCATGAGGGTTCAATCTAGGCACAGCTACTGCAGCTGCTGTGAAATTTTTCACTTCCAACAATTTGTTCAAAGTTACCACTTCAATCCTCAGTGAAGATGAGAATATCTTTCACTTCCAAGTGATACTACATTGTTTCACTAGATAGCCCCTCTATTAAATTGTCGACAAGGATGTGTTTAAGATCTGTGGAGGCAATTTATGGATAAGCTTTCCCATGCAAAAGATGCAAGTCAACAACATAGACACCCAAATTCTCTGAGGGACCCCTCTTTTGAGCTATGAACTTAATGGATGACTTAGTTTTCACTGGGTCAAAGTGCCTTCACAAATTAGCAATATATGTATTTCTCTCAGGTTTTGTAAGGATGGATTCTTTACAATAGGTGTCTGTGTTTTGTTGGTGATAAATTTCAACTATAAACAAACAGCAACACAGTTTGCTTGTTTTAAAATAATATATTAAAAACAAATCAAATGGTTATACAAATGTTCGTTCACTATTGTTTACCACAGTTGTATCCAGAGCTTTAAACCATTGTCTCTTTTTCGTCAAAGTCCACGCAAACTGGTTCAGTTACTTCAGAACACAATTGACAAGACGAATTACTCTTCTCTACCCTGTTATTATAAAACAGTCAATGATAATTTCAGTTTAAATATCGCCACTATACACTCTATATCACTAAACTCACAATCACACATTCTAGAGCTAGAACGAAATAATGATTTTTCGACGCGTACTTTTACCCTATCTAGATCATTCCATGTAGTACTAGATATTCTGATGCAATAATACTCGATTAAATCAAAACACTCAGAAAGTGTTTGCTACATAACATAATAATCTCACTATTGTAAACAATCGCTAATTCATAACAACTGAACTACAAAACCTATGATTCATAAACAGTTACGTAAAAAATTTACAATAAAGTATTGCTTCTAAAATATTTAAATATGACACCTGTTCAATATAAACTGTCTAAATCGTAATTTTCACATTAAACTTAAACATTTACGTATGTCTAACGATTACAATCCTATAGCTGTGCCTCGCATGGATATCTGATGGTGTCAAAAGATGGATTGTCTAAACACTGGATCAGGAGTTGTATCACCTGTTCCTTAGTCCATCCATTTCAGGCAGTGAACACTCTGGAATACCTAATGAAATGATCCAGATCTTATTTTTCCACTCCCTTAACTGTTGAAGGCGAGTTCTGCTTCATCTTTTTCACATCTAATTGTGATCTTAACATAAGCATCTCTACTTTGAACTCTTGATATTTGCAAGGCTGAGCCATCTTTACTGCCGTTGATATGACAGAGGAGGGTCTGGTGCAGCAACCTATGTGCTTGGATGAGTGCTAGATCTCTGCTTCTGGGTTGCAAAATGGCAAGGTATCTGTGGTAGTTCACACGTTGGTTCTGAATATTATGGGTCCTCTATGACCCGTGGTTACCTTGACAGTATGTTTCCCTGCCTAGAGAGGCTCAAAACTTCTCCACAGTTCACCATCTTCACCAGATTGTACTTTCTGTTCCACCTGCTGGCAAAACAGCTCCTGTTGGTGAACATCGTGTACAAACAGAATTTCCAGTCTCTCTCAGTCGATTGGTGATGGTAATGACCAAAGCCAGGATTGCTCTACATTGGACAGTGATTCTCCTAGATTCAAAAATTCTCTCTAACAATCACCCATCTCCACTGACTGACAGTTTCTTCTAATCATAAGTCTTTCACCTTGTGGAAAATGCCATTTCCTTTGATGCAAACCATTAACTTAATATTACAAAGGTTTTGAAGAGTACAGGAAAATACACTCATCCACAGGAAAAACTTACCTCTACAAAATCTGTAGTCAAAGCACAAAATATTTTCCTTCTTACCTACTCTGTGTTATTTTCATATTACCATATTGCACCCTGGGTAAGAATCAGTAAGATCTGCAGAATATAGGAGGATTGCCAGAAGCTGCATTGCAAAGTCAGTACCTAAATTTGTAAATCTTTTTTTCAATACAGATTATTATAGCTTACTTTAGGCTGCGATTTTCATTTGTATGTTTACCTTAAGTGATTTAATGCTTTTTCTCTCTAGAGCAAGAGTCTACAGCTGAATCTCTATGATAATAATCTAGAATGAGATTTCTAGTATATTCTTTAATATATTTTTATGCTTTCTCATATCCTATTCTGATCTGGTTATAACTGAATCACTTTCAATTCAATACCAGAGCAGGTTATGCCCTTGGAGTATCATTTGACCTATCAACAGAAAACATCATTGTCTGTTTTGGTGACACTCATGTGACACTCTAGTAGAATGACCCAGTTCTGTGTATAACTAGGATAAGAAGAACTTAGTTGTTCCCCAGACTGAGTTTCTATATTGGGAACTATACATACTCTATATGCATATAAATATTGAAAAAAGTATACACATTAATTAATTGGATAGAAATACTTATCACATAAGTATGCTAATTCAATGACAGTAACATTGGTTTAAGTACTTATGTGGAATTCAGGCACACTGATATCTGCCACATATATTCTAATATCTGCAAAACAGGTTGTGAAAATGTTATGTATAAATTTATAATAATCTCAGACAGCAAAGGAAAGCAAATGACATAAATGAAAAATAAAACAATATCTTTATTCATTAACAGTGTTTCTTAGTCTTTTTTACTTACTGACCAGTAGCGATTTTATTCTAAGACTGCAAATAGTCGCTGGGGCTGGAGAGAAGGAATTTCTCAAAACATTCCTTCATAATAGGAACAGAAGAAAGAATAATGAAATATGATACTTTCCATTCAAACCAGATTACCTGTGTCAGTGACAATTCTAAATAACATATACAAAAGAAAGAACCTTTTAGTTCATACTAACTTGCTGATGTATTTGTTTTACCCCTTAAAATAGGCTTACCTTCTCCCATTGAGAAGACACAGGTATAAGTTCAGGTTGGTACAACCTTTCATTACATAACCATTATAGTACATAACCTTTACCTAAAGAAGAGTTTTAGTGTATGTTTATGATTTTTTGTTCATCCATCATACTTACCATAAATTCACAACTACTTGCAGAACAACTACATATGTATTCTACACAAGTTATAGACTATGATATTAGTATTGTTACGACAAGCGGAAGTCACGTGACGCTGGTAACACGTCATGAGTTTCTAGAAAGATCATGACTGTTCCTGGCAACTCTAGTGTTTGCCAGATGCTCTCTATTTTTGTATATAAGCCCGCCAAATAAAGCGAAGATATAATTGCAGATAGATAGATGGAGACAGATAATTGAGTCAAGTGAGCTTATAGTGACCGTAAGTAAAGTGCGTGAATCGTTGTGAATTATAGCGTGTTTGTTAAGTTAAAGTGACCATGGAAATTCTTTGCATTGCAAAGTTGTATTGAGAAAGAATAAACTAGTTTTATTTAAGAAAGGACTTGTATCGCTGAAGTTTCTTGGAAATAATTTCTACGGGAAATTATCAAACGACCATTGACGTAACAGTATTGTTACGACAGCGGAACTCACGTGACGCTGGTAACACGTGATGATTTTCTAGAAGGATCGGGGAACATCACGAATAATCCAGTATTTGCTAGGCGCCCTCTATTTTAGTATATAAGCCAGCACGTAAAGTGACGACGATGATTGAATTGCAGACACAGAGATATAAAGACAGATAATCGAGTCAAACCGTAAGTAAAGTGCCTGAATCGTTGTGAATTATATCGTGTGTTTAAGTTAAGTGTACTACAAAGTTGAATTGAGAAAGAATAAACTAGTTTTATTTAAGAAAGGACTTGTATCGCTGAAGTTCTTCGGAAAGACTTTCTACGGAAAATCAACAAACGAACACAGAGACGTAACAGTATCATCACATTTGAATATTGTCTGGACTTCTTGATATTAAAATCGTATGAAATGGAACACAGTTAAACTTTTAATGGTGTTAAATCTAACTGAATAAAAACTAAAATTACACATGAAGCTACACAATAGGCTCTCTGTGCTCTGCCAACCACAGGGATCCAAACGGTTTCTAGTGTTGTAAATCTGCAGACATAGTGCTGTGCTACTAGGGGGCCATAAAGTAAAACACACAATTAAATTAATCTTAATTTCAATATTATATATGAGAAACTCTAAGTTTTGTGTGATTACAGACAGTGCATTCAAGTAATTTGGGTTTTATTTTGTAATTTATAATATCATATGCTATATGTAATCTCATTTACATGTATCTAAAAAAGAAATAAAGTTGTGCACAAACTAGCGAATGCAAAATACTTTTCATTAATTGGGATTGCATCACAGAACAGTGCAATTTAAGCTTCCTGTAATAAGTTTTGCAGAATTATGTTACACATTCATAAGGATTTTACTGTATATATTGAAATAATTTAGTTCCAAACGGAATTGCCCAAATAAACAAGATTAATTATATGCACACATTTGATGAAAAAGCTGAAAAGTTGAACCTTATTTCACTTTTTTTTTCAGAGCTTGACTTTCTAAAACTAAAAATAGATGTAAAGAAAATTTTTTGACATATTCCACAAACTGCGCCAAGAATTTTTCAAATATATCCAGATTTTTAAGGAAATAAATTTTTATAAGGTATTAAAAAATGGTGTTGCATTACATATTAATATAACATAATGTTTTGGGACCACAATTTAGTATTGAAATTTATTGATATAATAATGTCACGTCTCCGTTCGTTAGTTGATTTTCCGTAACTTCGTTCCGACGAAACTTTAGCGACACAAGTCCTTACTTAATAAAACTAGTTTATTCTTTCCGAATACAACTTTACGATACACTTAATTTCAACAGTCGCTCTATAACAAACGCTATAATTCTCAACGAACTTCTCATGTGCTCAACAATATTCTCTCTTACTGCAGTTCAATTACTCATTACACTGATGTCCCTTCACGTATATATACCACACTAACATATATCTAGTAAATGCTAGG
>NW_013669857.1:10146-37908 GCF_000517525.1 Limulus polyphemus
AGGACATTCTTGAAGTCACAGGATATTTCTAGAAAGAGGTGGCGTGATACTAGTCACGTGACCTCGCTGACGCAACAGTGCTAAAACTAGGAGTTCAATCCCCAAGGTGGGCACAATGCATAAGCTCTTTGTGTGGTTTTTGAGGTTAACAACAAAACTAACTTTATACACTTTTTTTAAAACTCATGAATTTTCCTACCAGGAAATTCAACTTTGTGCTCATTAATATTCTTTGCAATCAAGCAGATGGTACAGCTATAAGGCTAAAGTTAGCTGCCTCTTTGAGCAGTTTTATTCTTTGTTTTCATATGAAACAATGGATAAAAAAAGCATCCACTGTCTTTCAAACATTTTGTTAGTAATGTTATATGTGTGTGTGTGTGTGTGTGTGTGTTTGTATAGCAAAGCCACATCAGGCTATCTGCTGTGTCCACCAAGGGGAGTAATGGTATGTAGAGGATAGTTTTAGCATTTTTGCATGATATGGAACAGGTCCTAGTTTTAAGAATAACATAACAGTAAATATACAACAGCTTTTATTTTAGAGTATAGCATCAATTACATCATCATTTTACATTTTTGGATGTTTTTATTGATAATAACAATGGCAACAGGTCATTATTTTAACATTTCAGCTTTCATACAAGTCCTTTCTTAAATAAAACTGGTTTATTCTTTCCGAATACAACTTTACGATACACTTAATTTCAACAGTCGCTCTATAACAACACTATAATTCACGTCTCACGAGGCCAACAATATTTTGTCCGCATACATTCAATTACTCATTACACTGTTCCCCGTCAAGTTGTGACCATCTTATATATACCAGACTACCCCCAATCTAGTAATCTCCCGAAGGTTCGAGAAAGAAGTGGCGTGATACTAGTCACGTGACCTCGCTAACGCAACAGTATTATAACTGCTCAAGCCTACTACAGAACACACATTTAAGTGGCTCCGTATAATATTTGTGGAACTGAATAAGCGCTTACTTTCATGGTTTCCCTAAATTAAAGATATGTTAGTACAGTGATTCCATACTAAAAGTAGCACAGAGCTTTATTATTAATTTCAAATGTAAGCGACAGGTTATGTGCACTTTTGTTTTTCTTTTATCATCACATTTTTTGATGTTGTATGCTACAATGTATGGCTCCATAAAAATGTAAAAGTAATATTTTTCAACAAGACATATTTTTGAGCTGTACAGGATTGAGCAGATGGTTGAAAACAATAATAATCTGAAACTAATTTTGAGGATGTTTCACACAGATGGAATACTGTTATTGGAACATTAACTTACATTATTTTTGTTCAGTACCCAGTGTATGTATAGAATTTATGACTATTTGAATTATTCATATCTTTTATTGTTCTATTATACCTGTAAGAACAATGATGCGAACATTTTGTTTTCTCGACAAACTTTACACCACTTTATCCATAAGTTTGATAAAATTAATAAAATAGGCCAAAAATTGTGAAATGTCTGACATTATAACTGTTTTAAAATTTATTGTTTTGCGTACAATATAACATGAACAGTTTGTTTATTTGAAGCTATGCACAAAGCTACACAATGGGCTATCTGTGCTATGTCCACCACTGGTATCGAAACCCGGTTTCTAGCGTTGTAAGTCTGCAGACATACCGCTATGCCACTGAGGGAGCACAAGAATAAAAGCAATAAAGATTATAAAACAGTAGATTTGTTGTGGTATGGTCTGTATGTAGTGGCGTGCGTGAAATTTTGTTTTACGTTTTGTATAGACGGATTATTGGGCAGGAAAACAAAGAGAAGTTTTAAGTTTCTGAGAATAAGATATTATTGTTGTATAGTTTAGCAAGCGAATCTATGAGTGATATTTTATAAAACAACAGTTTCTTGTTACTGTTTAATATAATCATTGAAGTTGTAATTTGTTTTAAATAAACTTTATTATGATAGCCCAATGTGACAGAACATTTGCATCCGTCAAAGCTTTATTTAGTTCTTTCAACAGAAACCTGATTGCACTTTTACGTTTAACACGAAACGCAACTGACATATTGCGCAATGCCTTCATAATCCTTGAATGACTTCATATGTGGTTATCTGGTGTCTTCTTTTCCTAACAAATAGTTCCCACGTCAACGATTTTTGATAATGTTTTATAAAAAGGTGTGTAATATGATATTAAGTTAAAATATTAAACTCAAAATCAATTATACAATAAAAATATATCAAAACAGTCTATCATTCTTCTCCAAAATAAAGTGCTACTTATTATCTATGTTAATATTATTGCGCGGTAATTCTACGTTCTATCTTACGCCATGCCGGCCTTGTCTGGTTTTGCCTCATAACGCTAGGCTACTGTGTGCGTTGTTTCTGAATGGGGTTGGCCTGACTTAGGGTAGATCATCCGTAAATGTCGTTAGCCTCGTATTTGAGTGAGTAAATTTTTTATATTTTCAAGTTTGGCCTTCCCTGCTCAGAAACAAGTGAACGGTAAGAGTGTCATTTCAACCTAATCATGAATAACGCACTCGGATACGTGGCGTAGGTAATGTAACTAAAACCAATTCTTAATTAGAAATAGAATAGGCAGAAGGTAGTAACACTGAAGGTATGCTTTCTCTGTGTGGTCGTGACTGGTGCGAAGTTTCGTGGTGTGGAATTATGCTTTATACTTATAGTTACGTTTATAGTTATACATTTAAACCAAGTGTTTTCGTCAGAATATGTCTTTAATTTGGGTGTTGTTGAGGTTAATATTATTGTTTTTATCTTAGTTAAGGAAAATTATTACATTAGAATAAAATTTAGTTAAGGAAAGGTATGTTTAGTCAAGTTAGAAAATGAACTTGATCGAGAAAGCTTTATATCTAATCGAATTAATTTTGGGCAAATTAACTAAATAATTCATACAATCACGATATTTATAGGCCAATATATTATAAAATTTATATTGTAAATGCGTGTTTTTGACTTAGAATAAAAATGCTTAGTTTTATTGTTTTAAAATGGTCGTGTAACTTTGCAACCATTCGAAGCCAAGTCAAATTGGATATGTTGTAGCTCGTGATTGATAAAATGTCAGCTTTATTCAAAGGGAAACATAATAAATATTCTCATTTTGAATCTTGTGTCATCTTAAACTTTAAGGCATATTTCATATTACCGAAAAATTATAATTGTTAAATGAAGAGTAATTCCATAGAGAAACACCGAAACGACTATTTCTCACCAAACTGGAACAAAGGATTTTCGTGCTCAGGTCACATGAGGTCATACACTGGTATACGTGGAGTTGTATTATTATTAATATTGTACATCTAACAGTTACACCGATTGATAAATAATAGATAAAGAATAATTATCCATCTCCGTGACACGATTAATTGTTATTTAATTTGTTGATGTGCAATGTTTTACAGCTACAAGACATCATCGAAGTAGGACTAATTTTGTGTGGACGTTAATAAAAACCTATAAATTATATCGTTTACAGCACATGCGTTACTTCATACCACTAATATTTGTACTCTTAATTGCAGTAGAAAACATAGGCTAACTAACGCTATTCCGTATTCGTTTATTTTCTATGGTAGTAGCTGTATTGTATGAACTTTAGAGTGTATTTTTTTTGTTGTAGACTTGTATGTGTCAATTAAATGCATTTTCTTCCTTTTTTTTCCTCGTGTTCTAGGCTGCCATATGGAATTCAGATTAAGAACTGATTGAGAAAATAAGTAGCACATACAAAATCAGACGAAATACGAAGTATGATAATTTGATTGCTCATCACCACTTGTTAACTAGGCTAATTTAAACACTAATAAAACAAGTGAGGAAGCAAACACTACTTATATTTATAATTATATGCAAATGTAAGTCTTTTAGACCAGTCAGCTAAATAATAAAAAAATTTAACACATGATTGCAGAGAGCTATGAAAATATAACTTTTTGTTTAAATTCTTTTTATTTAAAATTAAATTTTCCCTCATGAATGTTGCTCGACCACCACGCTTGAACTTGCATCATGCTAGACTTAAACAAGAACAGAGCTTTGATAAGCCACAAGATAAAGGGGGAATTTACAGTGGAAGTCTAAGCCCAAACCTTCAACCTCCAACCCCACCAGCTCTTCTAAGCACACAAGAACCTTTTGCAGCTTGTGCTGTTGGTAACTACATTCTTTTTGAACAATCTGATGGAACAACCTTGTATCGCTGTGTAGATGCAAAAACAGATGATGAATATGTATGCAAGGTAAGTGTATAAAAATTGGTTTTTAAAATGTAGATCACCTGGAGACTAAAACAAAAAGTATTAGTAGATAGGAGTTTGATTTCATGTGTCATTAGGAAATAGCATAGCATTTTATATATATATTTGTTAGTTAATGCAAGTTGTGTTAAGAGATCATTCAGTTAGGGTTGTATAAACTTGACTTACACCATTTACTTGGTACTTTATTTTTATCAATAAATACACAACTTTTAGTTAGCTTTAAGTAAATATTGTTTATCTTTCTAAATATAAGTGTTGGTTATGGTTTTAACTAAAAGGGTTAATGTTTACACTAAAAAAAAACTTAATGTGACTTTTATTTATTTACTGTTGAACATGAGCAAAAAACATTTTCATAAATTTTTGTAAAAGAAATTGCATTAAATTTTCCAATATTGTCTGTTGTTTTCAAAATGCAGTGCTTTTTTTATTATGTTATTATTAAGATGAATACTTTATGAAAGTGTGAACTCTGTAGCAGTCTTTGTTTTCATCAAAATTCCACTATGAA
This sequence comes from Limulus polyphemus, assembly GCF_000517525.1. Lineage (NCBI taxonomy): Eukaryota > Metazoa > Arthropoda > Merostomata > Xiphosura > Limulidae > Limulus > Limulus polyphemus. The sequence continues at coordinate 14,939 of NW_013669857.1, forward strand.
ACTATTCATCAGAATTACTAGCTTCTAATAACATACAAAGAATTTTACCATTATCTTAAAATTTGTGTCTAAAAGTTTGTAAAATCATATGTAATTTAGTTAATTTATATCAAACAACATGCAACACCGGATTTCAGATTATAATTTGATTTTACAAAATACTTGGACATTATTTTGACTGATCTAGTTTCAGTCTTTGAAATGCTTTAATAAATAACCTGGCAAATAAAATTGAATGAATTTTTTTATCATAAGATTTTACCCGCACTCGGTGACCTTGAAGTTGAGGGTGTTAAAATGCACCAATATTGACAGTTTTCTTCAATGTGTAAGATGGTTTCTTTCATTCATTGAAACCTATAGATACATATGTAGATGAGTAAATGTTTGATAATCTTATCCTGGATGGAGTAGAAACAAGTAACAATGACAGAGAACTTTGGCACACTGGAAACATGTTTAGTGTAAAGTTCAAGGAGAGCTAAAACAGTTTGCTGAAATTTTGAATGGGGATGTACCATTGATTCCTTTTATTATATAATCTAAGAAGTTTCATAATGTTGTGATATTTGTATAGTTAACAAATGTATAAAGATGATAAATCAGTGAGAACAAAGTTCTACTGCTTCAGGATCACAAATATATATATATATATATATATATATATATAATGGTTTATTATCCTTTGCAGTCAGTGATAAATATATGAAACATTTAAAACTGTTATCATTAAAAAAGCTCATTCTCCATGATTGACTCCATTTTAAAGTAAAATCTGACTTGGCAAGAGAATTTTACTATCTAATTATGTAGAAAACTGACCCCACAAAGTCAAATAGGCTAATGGCTGGTATACTTGCAGTAGATTGTATATGCGACCAATAAGTGAGGCTGGATTTTCAAAAAAGAAAAAAATTACTAGATATTTTGAATTATTCTTCTATGTCATTGGAAAATCATAAAGTATTTGTATTTCAATTTAATAATTTTTTCAAACTTGAGTTACTTGGACCCCCCCCCCTTTTTTTTTTTTGCGGGTGCCTTTGGCTGTCATGTTAACATTTCATGTGCTTTATATGTTCATAAAAGATGTAATAATAATATACAAGTCAGCCAAGTATTTCAATGAAATTTCTTTCAGGACAAACTTAGATCGTTACCTCCTAAAGTATCGAACCTTATCTACTCAAACTTTCACTAACACTATCTTATATGATCTATGAATCTCATCTTCAAATACTTTCTCTGAGTTTTGCTTGCACCTAATGTCACCAAACTTGCCTTCTCTTATTTTGGCAAATCTTGTTTTTATTATACTTTGAATCTTATTTTCTCATAAATGCTTATATTGTAACTATTTAGCAAGAGAATTCCTTACATATAATGAAAGAATTGTACACTGTACCAGTACTTTTATAAATATAAATATGCTGTGAATTTAATCAGTAACTAATGAGATCAAAATATAGGTTTAACACTAAATTAGCATGAAACAAGCATTAAGAGTAAACTAAAAGCCAACTTTACTAATGTTTGATGGAGATTATATTTGGCACAAGGTGAATCAGTATGATAGTAGCTGTGAACTGTTGCTTTTGTTGAAGATAAGTCAGTCAATGAAGTCTCACTCTCAAAATATTCCCTACTGCAGATAATATTGTTAACAAGACACAAAATTTATATTTATTTAATAAGAAAATCATTCTCTTCCTTCATCAATTCTAGAATGTTTTATCATGCATTCCTTCAAAGGTAATACTGTATGTGTCTATTGATGTTGTGAGATTTGTATATTGAAAAGAGGGGTAAAGTCACATGGGGGGGGTAACCTACCAGCCACTGGGGGCAAAAGCTGATGTAAAAAAAACATATCCCTAAGGTTTAAACAACATATTGTTGAAGGACCAGTATTAGCACATATTTATGTGGACAAAATGTTTGTGCAATGCAACTAAATGAAAATTATATCACTACTGAGAAAAAGAAGTTTGGCATTATGATTGCATTACCTCACATAAACATGCATTATTTTGTGACAAAAAGTATACATTTTAAAGATCAAGTTATTATATCTATCTTGTTAGTTTAAACAGAGGAAAAAAAATAACAAAATTATCTTGCTCTGGACAAAATTGGGTGGTACAACTGTTAAACCAGTACATTATTATATCAGAACTTAATTGGGTCGTGTGTCCTTAGCATGAACTGCATGTTAAATTAGGTTATTACTAGTAGTTAAAAATTGGAAATGACATTAAAGAGAGGGATAATTCTTTAATATATAAACTAACCATGCATTATTTATTCCTCAGTTAAAGGTTGAAACTTTTAACATAAATTTATTCACCATATATTAGTGGTTGATTAATTTTGCCATTTAGAAAAAATAATCTTCCTTCACTTTATTTACACTTTTTTTCCTACTTTATTTTTTTGTCTTATTAATTACCAGATTCTCAAATTGTTTGGTGTGTGGATGGTCTTCTATAGACTAGCAAAAATTTAACGAATAACTAGTTCTAGTTTAATTATGTAGGTTTCTAAGAATTGGTTTGATGCTAAAAATGTTGAATCACGTTTAGTCATTCACCCAAACTCTTGTTCTCTCCATCCTGGATTTTAGCCATCACTTCCTTTTAAGTGAATCATACTAATTACAAGTTTCTTATGAAGTTTGAGAGCTTACAGTATTAAAATGTGGTGTTTGATCTCTGCAGTGGCAACAAAACAGCCTATTGTTTTTAACAACAAACTAACTCGAACCTAAACAAAGATTTTGTTGTTATTGTTTAGGAGCATCTTGCCCTTTATTGAGCTTACATTATTTCTCTGAGGTGAAGACACTACAAAAATATGCAGAAGTGTTACATGAGAATTGGGGGGAAATGTGATGAAAGAAGTTTTTATTCCTTTTACTTGTGCTTTTATACTAGTGTATATGTTTGTATTCATGTGTAAACAAACATGCACCAAACAAGTAATACTGTTAGAATTAACATAACTCTTGTCATTATACACACACACACACACACACACACACACACTGCATTATTTTGTTAAAAGTGTTGTAAGTGATGTCTGAATTCTTTTGGCAAGACAGTGCATATAAAATGTATGTATATTTATACACACTTTTTAATGTAAGAGATGATTTTTTGCAGCAGTTATCATGCCTAGTAGATAACTATGTGAGTGTGTCCTTGACATAATACAATTTTACAGGTAGGATCACTACATGTTTGAGTTATTGTATTTCAACATATTTTGTAGATCTTTTAAAGATAAGATAATTTATTACATATATCTTGGTAAAGTGTTTAGTAGCATATGATTTTCAACTAACCCTGAAATTTGCAGAACTTTGTGAAACTAGCAAATAATACAGTGGTACAGGGAAAGGATTTTTCATCAACGACCTAACTTTTGTCTCTGGGAAAACTTGCTTAATTTAATAAAGACAGTCAGTCCTTTAAGTGATACAGCTATTTGCATAGAAAGCATTGGTGGTGGACAGGTGCAGGCAGTCAGTAGGTATGGTGGAATTATGTATTTTCGTCTTCCTGGGTATGATTTACAAATACACACACACTTGCATATAATGATAACCCTGTAACTCGAGTGCTTTTGAAGGGTGGACCTTTCTTTTTTCAGGGGCAAACTGTTTGCTCCTGAAGAAGAAAGGTCCACCTTTCAAAAGCACTCAGGTTTTTAACATTTTATATTAAAAGTTCTTGAACCTACATGTTGTTTTTTTTTTTTTGACATCATAAACACATACATGATGCAGCCCCCCCCCCCCCCGGAAAGTAAGGAATTTGTATGATGGTAAAGTTTTGACAAAATTATCTTGTGTATGTATGCATGAGATGAGTTAGTTATAATGATTTATTTTACTTTGGGTGATTGAGATGCTGATATGCCACCCTCTCCTACCACACCCTGGTAGATTGAGATGCTGATACGCCACCCTCTCCTATCACACCCTGGGTGATTGAGATGCTGATATACCACCCTCTACTATCACACCCTGGGTGATTGAGATGCTGATATACCACCCTCTACTATCACACCCTGGGTGATTGAGATGCTGATATACCACCCTCTCCTATCACACCATGGATGATTGAAATGCTGATATACCACCCTCTACTATCACACCCTGGATGATTGAAATGCTGATATACCACCCTCTCCTATCACACCCTGGGTGATTGAGATGCTGATATACCACCCTTTCCTATCACACCCTGGGTGATTGAGATGCTGATATACCACCCTCTCTTACGTGAATGAGTCTAGTGAGATCGGTGAAAAGGATATTTCTATGAGTGACATTCCTATTTATATATGAGATGTTTATATTTTCATGTAATGCCTGAAGACTAGGTTTTACCAAGGATTCATTAAATGTTTGTGTGTGTGTCTATGCTGATATTGCCCCGGTGCTCCCATAATGTTTAAATGAGGTTAAATCGGAAATATTCGTCATTTCTGTCGCATTCGCTTCTGCATCGCGAAGGTATGATAGGGTAGCCACATAATCTTTAAAGGGTCTGAACAGGTGATTACGTCAGTTCTTTGTTATCGATCTCTCTATTTTTGCTGAAGGAAGATTAACAGAAGCGAAGCTGGAACAGTTGTCGACATTTTACGCGAATGCTGAAAAGCGAAGAATCGTTTAATAAATAACAAAATAGCAGAGGTGAACAGACCGCAATACTCTTGGGAAATTGGAAAGGTCGCTTATGATTTGAAATAGTTGTGTTTGAATAGAATTGCGTGGTAGTATCGCGAACACCAAATTTTAAAAACAGTTTTGTTTTAAATCCTTTCTGGGTATAATACACCCACCGTTATACTAACAGATTTAGATATGCTGATTGAGGTTTTCCACGTAACCAGCTAGATTCTAATGCCACATTTAACATGAGCCAACTCGAAACTGTGATGCTCAAATTCGACACGGTACGAGTTTTGTTACGTAATGTATTTAACTTTTTTTTTTTTCTACTCTGTGACGGATACTGCCGTTCTTTCTATTTCGGCAGTGACTGAATTAATACTTAGAATATAAATGTTACTAACAGGACAAGCTTATCCACAATGAAACATAGGCAATGATCCAGTACCTTTGTTTACTGAATGCGTTATCACGTCTGACTGCTCCAGAATTGTGTTATAGAAATTAAAATACCTCTTTTGTTATTACTTAAAACACGATTTTACTAATTTCCTCTAATACTTACAAGGCAACACTAATCCCTCCGTCTTTAAGGAAAGCAGGAGAGAATAATCGTCTTCCTTCAGTAGTATATTATATATTTATCATGATTAGAGAGTGACAAGGCAAACCGATCTTTAGTTGTTAGAACATGTTTATGTACAAGATACTTATTTGCTCGTTAGTTATAACATGATTATACAATAAGATAATCCCTTTATATCTGTAAAGCGTATTTGCCCAATAGGTCACTTAATGTTCATTAGTTATAAGATGATTATATAATAAGGTAATCCATCTGTACGTGTAAAGTGTATTTGTCCAATAGGTCACTTAATGTTTATTAGTTAGAACGTGTTTGCCCAACAGGGCACCCCGTTTCCAACAGAACGGGATATTATATTTCGGAACGTAATACTGAACTGAATTTGTTGAATTTTATCAAGTTTTCATTAGGAATTTTTACAAAGAATTTTTGAGTTGTGGCTAGAGTATACGTTTTTTTCATTGCTTTTATTTTCATTATAGAGTATCAACAATAACCGAGAACGTTTTAGCCGCGGTCAACACAGGAAAGTGGACGTTTATATGGTAGTTGAGTTCGTGATCATTACTCTCGTTCGTTATTGAAAATGTTCTTGCATTCAGCACTAAACTTGTTATAAAAACACGATTGAGTTGCGAAAGTTAAAAATTGTAGCCTTGACATAATTTGTTTTTCTTGTTACTAATGAAAACAAAAATTTACTTGCGTTGGTACGAGATCACTTGCATGCATTTTCATAGATGGCGCCTTCCTTCTTTATTATTTTATATTAAAACTAGTATAAAAGCCCGTCAAAAATGACAGGAAACCATTGTTGAATGATTAACGAAAATTATATAATTTAACTAAAACGAATTTGTCTGTAACTCCAAAATGCACCTACTCTTCACTTATTTCATCAGTCTCGAAGTAATTCTTTAATCACAACATTTTTAGTAAAAACTACGCAGAAAAATGAAATGTTATCGTGAACAAAAGTACGTATGCACTCTAAACTAGTATTCTTGAGCCTTTACACTGTAATCTAGGTCAGGGAGTAGAAAACGGTGTTTTTCTTTGTTTTACGGCCAAGTTGATAATAGATGTGTTAAAATACCAAAAGAATATTTATTAATTAACATTTATTCATCACTTAGAACTTTTTAAACACTGGCTCAATAAAGTTAGTAATAGTGGGCCTATTTGTAGTCAATTTAAGCATTAGGCCTAATACGTAAACGTAACGGTAGGCTGAAACATTCCTTGGTAAATTTTATTTTGTTTTTGGCTACAACTCAATGTTATAAAACTTCTGAATTAAACTATTTTGCTGTTATATCCCCGAACTTATCAAAAAATTACTAAATCAACATGAATATTGAGCATTCAACATAAACACCATAGTTGGCCTATGAACAATCAGGTGATAGTTTTGTTGTTAAGCTACGATGTATATTGTTGAGCATTACCAAAAGAAGGAGCGTGAAAGCGTTCTCGACAGAGTGACAAAAGGAATAAACCTTTTATAGTTATATATTTATATCTAAAATTGGTACAAGTCAAAATATCGTTGTTAAATATCTGTTCAACATGTGGAATATCGTATATTACTTATTGGCAGAAATTAAATTTCTTAACTAGTTCTGCAAAGTACTTTTATTTTTTGACACGTTATTAAATGTGTTGAATTATAGAAGAAAACAAAATCCTGCATAGGTTTTATATTTTTAAATAAATATTGCCTCAAACCATTGTTCATCGCAGGTAATCGTTGACGTCTTCAATGCTGACTCGTCAGTTTTGAAATTTTAGCAACGATTTGGATTTATCCGTAGGCGGAGGAATCAGGGTGGCGGTTGGGAATGAAACCAACCCCTTAGGTTTACGCCTGGGGCGGGGTGGGGTTGGGCAGGTTAATATCTGTTAATAATTTTAAGGCTGCCATATAGTTTATGTCGGCGTCTTTCCATATATATATATATATATATATATATATATTTAGGAATTTCTCCTCTTGAAATCCATTAAATGCCACATCTTCTGGGGTCATACACTCCCCGATCCCCATAGGATTACCATGCTTAGGTTCCGCATACAGATAATTTTTGCTTCCTCCTCCTTTGCCTTTATCAATCAGAAATTAAACTGCTGGATGCAAATTGGCTTCGTTTAAGATGCCAGAGGGTCTTTATTTTTCATTATTACAATATATTTCAACATTTTTTCGCCTGTATTACTAAATTAATGTTATAAAAGCCATGGTTTTTGATATTAGATTCACCAACGATTGTGTTTGTTTTGATAAATTCATGGTAAATGGTGACTAACATTAGATATTTCGAGAAGGGTTAGAATTCAAATTATTTTTCTGGTAACAGCTTTTTTTTTAACAAAAAAAAATCATACTAAAGATTACACAATAAAGCTTGGTAATAATTTAATGAGGCGTGGACGTCTTCGGAATGGGTTCTTTAGAGACAATAAAAATGTAGTTAGAGGTTTCAGTTCTGTTTTTGTTGTCTGAAATCCAGGGTGATGAAACAAAGTATTCTGATCTTTTTAATTAAGAAAAGTATGTTTTATTAGCTATACTTATCACCGAGATGATTTTTAGTTGTGATCTAAGTAGGTAACATGATTTAATCAGAAATTTTACAAAATTGAATTAAGAAGAAAACAGTTTGTTACGTATTTTGTCCACCAGTCGGTTAGCGAAAACTTTACTGACTTGTGATGATAAAACTCGGGGTTCGATTTCCCGTGATGGACAGAGTGCAGATAGCTCATTGTGTAGCTTTAAGCTAAAACAAGGAATCACATATTGTGTAAATATTAGCGTTTAATTACAATCTGTTCTTTTGATTGCCATTCAGTAGCCACGTATACTAATTTCAAAGAACAAAATTTTAAAAATCATAAAGTTTGTTGGCATGACGTTTTAATCGCGCTGTTAAATCTTTAAAAAATTCTCAAGAAAAAGAGAAAAAAACGCCAAATGATACATATAAAATCAAAATAACCGTGATAAGGGGAATAATCGCAGGCCAAATATAAAAACATACATTTTATGGACACAAAGAGTTTTACCTCTGTAACGGAAGAATGTATTTTAAAAATATAAAGCTAGAAGAAAAGAACTACAAGAATTGTTAAAGCCAACGTGTGATAAAAATTGAATATTCATTTATCTTAAATATATATATATATATATAAACCAACAAAACTGTACTATTTTACAACTGTAACCAGTTTTGTAGCTTTTGTCAGCTTATTGGTCTTGAATGGTAAACTTCACAAGATTAGAAAAATTACAATTATTTTAAAAGCAGCTGGAGTTATTAAAATAAGATTATAATATAAAATACATAAAAAATAAAACCGAAAACACTTACAACATAAATAAGTATATGCCACCTCAAAACCAATAACTTAAATTGTCAAAGTTTAGAACCCTTACAATATTTATATTTAAATCATCGAATTATACTTAACCCTAGAACTACTTACTAGGTCCAATTGACCCAGTCTAGACAAAAGAAACGATGAAATAAATAAAAGTATAAATCGAATAAAAAATTATTTACAACTGTGCATATTTTACCTTTCTCCTTTGTGTTTCTGTATTGTATTAATTCAATATTAGGTCCATTTGACCCAGGTGGTAAGCAGGACACCAATAGACCTTGAGAACGGGTAGTGGCAAAATAGTAACTTTGTTATTGACTCAAGTACCTGTAGAACGGTAGTGACAATAGAGTAAGATTCTTATTGATCCAAGTGCCTGAAGAATGGGTAGTGACAAGTGACAACAAGGATAACATCATTATCAATATTGTCCAGTCTTTCTTCAGTTTACACATTTGCAGCAGTGTTAAACTCTTGATCAATCACACTTTGGATGATGAAAATTAACCAAAAATTTACTTCTTTTAATCTAAATTTCTAACCTCCGAATTGGAGACCATAAAAAATATCATCTTTGGATAAGTTAAAATATTTATTTTCACAGATATAGGATGGTTACTAAACATAATTTAAATATCTCTGTGAATCGGCGAAGTTATAGAAAACGTCAATCATTCTTTTTGATTTACATATTTATAAGAACATTCAAAGATGTTTTACTGAACCCGAAAGTAAATTTAACATTCCCGTTCATTCCATTTAACTTGCAGAAAAATATGAATCTTGGGACTATTGCCTTAAATAACAAAACAGCCATTTAGAAATATATTCCATGACAACTTCAAATACTTTTCACACTTATTTTCAAAATAAAAGGGTAATATGTCAAAATTTGCTTTTCCAAAAAAAATGTTGCTAATATGGCGTAAGTAGGTGTAAGTTGGTGTGTATAGCAGTTCCAGGATCCTAGTTGCATGTATTTCCTTCAGGACAAAAGAAAACAAACAACACAAGAGACGCTTCTTTTAAAGCCATCTTTTTTAAAGCTATCATGAATACAATATAATTATCAAAATTATAATTAGTACTTGTGTATGTTTCTAAACCTATTTATACACTTGTGGGGTTTGTGAAGTGCTCGTATGTCAATACTGCATACTTCAGCTGTGTAAAGGATGAAGAAAGTATGCTGAGTTAGCGTCACAACTACTATAATGTTTTCTGTATATAAACTTTGGGCCTGAACTTTCAGTGGTCTTATTAACTTTACTGGTTGTTGTTGTTTTTTAAAGTAATAGTTACAGGGTTATTTACCTTTAATTATAAACAGGATTTGTTATTCCCATATGTGAAAAGGTATTCTTGTTCAAAAGGCGTGAAAAATGTAAGATTTGTGACTCCTTAATTTTATTTATAAGTAGTAAAATAAACTCTGGAACAGTGCTATATAATATTAGAAATTAGTTGCGTATTTCAAAACATGAACTTGTATATCCGACGTTTAAATATAAGTTTCACTAAGTCGCACCTTGAGTCGGGCAACGCTTTCTCATTAATGTCAGTATATAGTTCTAGTAGCGACAATATTATCTTACAATGTTGTAAACTGCTTTTAATAAATAACACCAAATCAGTTATACAAAGTTCAACACTTGACCTTATGGATTCAAATACGTTAATGCTTTGTGATTAATTTGCTTGTTGCAGGTTGTTCCGAACGAAAAATATCAAAAAACCGTAGCTGGCCATTTTCGATTGGATGTCCACCCCAATATCAATCAGATAGAGCAAGTACTGATTGGTGAAACCAGAAGTTATATCATCTTCTCACGCTCCTATGGGGATTTGCATTCATACGTACGCAACAAACGCCGCCTTCGAGAACAAGAAGCTTTACGACTTTTCCGCCAGGTGGTGCAGGCAGTTCAGGCCTGTCACGAGGCTGGTGTGATTTTGCGAGATCTCAAACTTCGAAAATTTGTCTTTAAGGATCCCGAAAGGTAATATAATTAGAAAGTTATTTTATGTTCGTGCCGCGTCAACGTATTTCACGTGTGAGATTCTAACGAATAACAAAGATAAATGTTCCGAATTGGAGTTAACATTACTAATTGATTATGAACAATTTGTTTGCTTGTTTATGATCAGCTCACAATTATTACATTATAGTGAGAAAAGACTATGTTAATCTTTTAAATGAACGCATTTTATTTAGAGTTAATTTCTTCTTAGTGACTTTTGCTACTTTTCAACTTCGGTTTAAGTGAGATAATCTTTAATTGTCTCGGCTACATCGTGCACACTTAGCGATCTAATAAGTTTTAGTGTCCACTACCGCCGCTAGGATGGGGATCATAGAAAGGGTGCACTGGGCCTCAACTCAAAAGGGGATTCTAAAAATTCAGTATTCGTGATTTCGATGCATTGTATAATCGTTATTTTTAATCTGTTCTGTAGTTCTCGTCAATTTTAAATTTCCTATAAAACTTAACTGGCTCTGTCTGAGTACCGGGACCACAGATACGATAAGCTAATATTTAACATCCTTGTTATTATTTGTAATCATAGCTTTGTATTTACTGTAGGAATTTGCTGAAGATGGAATATGTATATTCCGAAATATCCATTAAATGCGTTGTTTTTCGTCACTTCTGTGATTGTACTGTTGGCCATCGTTAGATTACGTTTTCAGCCTCATGAATTTGTATTCAATGTGATAATATAAAACACGTTTGTGTTTTAGCAGCAATGTTTTGTATACACTCGAGTTTTAACGGGTTTAGTATTCCGACGTTACAGAAAGCAGCTTTAAAAATACAATTTATGTAATACGAGGATGAAATCGCCGAAGTGTAACGGTTCATCTTACAGTTTTTATATACAGGTGATTTGATCCCGTCGTTCCTTACTCCAACGATAATGAAATGGTATAGCCTGTCCTGGGTAGGAAAAGTGCATCATTTGGTCCAGTTCTCTTTTTACTTGTAACGTCACCACATATGTATTTATTTGGGAAAAATCAACGTAAATACATTTTCCCGCCACTAGGATGTTGTGGGATATAATATATTCACTGATGCTTCTCTCTTTCTGTGTTAACAAAATATTTTCAAGAACATGTGATTCCCAGTGGCACAGCAGTAAGCTTGCGGAGGTATAACGCTAGAAACCGGTTTCGATACTCGTGTTTGGCACAGCACAGATAGCCCATTGTGTAGTTTATGCTTAACTACAAACAAACTAAACACAAACGTGTACATGTTTGAACTTTAAATTCTACAACCTCTAACAAAGGTATTTTTAAAGAAATTTTCTAGGTTTTTAGTGGTATTAGTGGGCTAGCTTCACCAATACCCTTTTTTCGAGTACGCAAAATATTTTCTGATTTTTTTGCAGTAGAGATATTGCCCCAAAGACCTTTTTTTTTGTAGTGATTAACCATAAAATACATCACTGCATAATACTTGATTAATTAATACATCTAATTAAAGTAGATCTCACAATTTATCCATGAAATACACATGTAAATAGAAAGTTAAAAGGATTTCAAGATACTTTACAATCTGTGTTAAAGTATTAATTATTGTAACATAGCATACACCAATGAAAATAATACCCAAATTAAGTGTGACTATAATGCATGACTTTTTTTATTATTATTGATATGAACATACAAAACGTGAGGTGGACTGTAAATTGGGCAAGAGAAGACACCCACGTTCTTAATCCCCACAGTAAATTGGGTAAGAGAAGAGATCCACGTTGTAAATCCCCAATATGAGTAAGAGCGTCTTCTGTGAGAATTGTGATATTCATGGTCGCAGGTCACGCCTCGGAACAAGAATCTCTTTGGAAGCTAAATCATGACTCACATCTAAAGAAGACATAGTTCCACGGATCCATTGTCCAATATACATGGTCATTACACCGGTCTCATCGCCTGCTGTGGAGCAGTGGGTGCATGTGCACCAGTAAGATCTTGAATGGTTTGCGACGGTTACAGAGGAGATAAATTTCTTTGCTCAAGAGCATTTTACACACGTCCTATGGGTTTGAGGTATGTCAACCTCACGGTCCAGATCATACATTTTATATCTTGGTTCCCCAAGAAATCTACGAGTAACCTGACTCAATGAGGGGAGGAGAGGAAGCGTTGTCGTTCATTAATCCGAAATTGGGGCCAAAAGCCACTCCATAGGGTCGAGGAATGAGTAGCAGGATCTTATATCTTACTTGTCAGATAATGTATACCATCTCTTTCGAAGACGTGCGGATTTCTGAGGTACTTAACGCTTATACCATTACCACATTGTATGTTATTTTTTTCAACTGACTAAAATCGAACACTTGTTTTCCCCGTACTCCCTTCAAACATTTATGGCTAGGAATCGCTTTGGAAGGTAAATTACGACTCGCATCTAAAGAAGACATATTCGATGACGAGGAACCCACTTTGAGACAAATACTGGCTGGAGACGGCTTGAATGGGTAATGAAGAAAAACTTTAATATAAGTTTAACATAACAGCAAATGTACATAGCTCCACTGATCCATGGTCCAATATGCATGGACATTACACCAGTCTTGCCACCTGCTATGGAACAGCGGGCGCAGGCAACAGGTCGTACGGTATGCACACACACCATATTGATTCTGGGACACATTGTTATCCCCCTGACGGCGTCTTTTCGCCTTATGGACCACGTATAGATAAACTGCTGCTGTGCATGATTTTCAAATTATGTTTATCAAAAGTTGAATGAATGTTTCTTCTATCATTTATCTGTATCTCTCTTTTGTTAAAATGTTCATTTATAGTTTATGTATAACGCTTTATAGCAATGAAACTTTCCACTATATATATTTACCTTCTTTAGTTGATATTTAGGCGCCCACTGGTGTTGATGTGTGCCAACTCTTTACAAAACATCTGGATAGATACGCATTTCCATGTTTAATATACCATGCCTCCATACATAGCCTGCCCCCCCAGTGGCACAGCGGTATGTCTGCGGACTTGCAACGCTAGAAACCGGGTTTCGGTGCCCGTGGTGGGCAGAGCACAGATGATAGCCCATTGGGTAACTTTGTGCTTAATTCCAAACAAACCATACATAGCCCTTTTCGTTGATTTATAAAGTACAGTGATTTTCATAAACAGGTAATCTGTCACTGAAGTAAAGTTTTTACACAACCTCTGGATCATTAAAGTATAGTGTTTCTACTCAACGCATTCTGTCATTCATTTATATAGTGTTGCACATAAACACCCCAGCAGCCTTGTATGTCATTCTTGTGGTATATTGTTTGTGTGTGTGTTGCTGTATTACAGGCTTTACCCTGTACGCCCTGGCCTTGATTTGGACTACTTATATATTGTGTCGTAACTACTCGCCTTCTATCACATATTCACGATGTTCAGTTTTTGTGCGTGATGTGTTTATCGTTATCTCAAGTACTACGTTTAACATAATGTTTGGGTATAGATCAGTGCTAGCGATAATTTTTGCGAAACAGAAAACACATATAGAGTGATGTAGAAGTAATCACACACTAATTTTCTACAATGTTGTTAAATAAAGGAAACTGGTCAAACATTTAAATTGGATAGTTTGGCGAAAACGTTTTTAATAACTTTTTTGCCATTTTCTTTGTATTTTTGCATTCAAGTTGACATCAATATATATATATATATATATATCTGTATGTATGTATGTGTGTGTGTGTGTGTGTGTTTTTTTTTCATATGATGCTATTAAAATATTTACATACAGTCTTCAACTGTATAACGATTATCTTTACTATTCAGTAATTTAGTTAAACCTTTGGTTTGGGGTAAAATTTGCAATTCCTACAAGCGTGAAAAGTTTTAAACGTCTAGCAACAATATGACCTTGGTCCAGAGCCAAGTTTGTGGCGCAATCGGTCCAACCTTGAAGTGGATCATATAAGATTGGTTACAGCTATATTATTCATAATATTATGAAATGTTTCTCTTATTGGTGCAGGATGTCGAGAATATCTTGAAGAGCTCAAGATGTTATCGAGTGCAAGTAATGAGTTACTGTTTACGTATTTCGCGACGAGTGTCCTGATAAATATGCAAAAAATAGTTCAAAATAATGAAAGTTTACAACTGATATTTTTACTGTTTTACATGTGATCAGGTCATATTTTGAAATTCTTCTTTAATCCTTAAAGTATTGGTCTCACATTTTTGTTAGGTTGAAAATATACAAGTCTCATAGCTTGGTTATTTCACAATAATAAAAAACAGAATATGTACGGGATATTAACTAAGTGTTATTCAAATAAACACACATTCAACTAAAAAAAAAGATTCCATTAAATGACAAAGTTGGTTTAAAAATAAATTGTTTTTCAGTCTTTCATTCATAATACAACAAAACAAATATATCATGGCATAGTTTGGAGATTTTTTTATTATTTTCATTTTAAACGTAACACTTATTCTCAGGAATGACTTAAATAGGATATTGCTGATACAAAATATAGCCGCCAGGATAGGTGTTTGTATCTGTGTTTTATTGTATGACGAATGAAGTAGGATTGAAAAAAAAATTTTTTGATGAATTAAATCATTAATGCAGGCTGAAAAACTACAAAGTAGTGTTTCATAGTTGAATTTGTATTTAATAAGGTTCGATCTGCGCGGCGGACACAGCGCAGATAGCCAGCCCATCATGTAAGTTTACGCGAAAGTAAAGACATGGTTGAATTTATCATTGATTATGATACTTATGGTGTGCTTTGTATCGTTTAATAATGAATCAAACTATGAATTTAAAATTGTTGAAGTATTGTTTGTATTGATTTTGAAAACAGTCCGATATAGCTTCAAATGTGGGAGAACAAAAAGTTAGATATTATATTATTACATCGTGTCATGAAAACTTCGCTTGGAGTAGCAGAAGTTTAAGTGAGATTGATCATACCTATATTCGAATAGCTGGTTTTTTTAAGTCATCGATTGACGTCATGCACATTTACCCACAGTCTAAGAAACCTTTTTATGATAACACTGATTCTAAGAACCCATGAATGACAGCAAAGGAGAATGTTTTAATATATCAACCACACTACATCTACAGTGCCAATGAGGCCTTTGGCCCAACATCAGGGCTCGTCAGGCCGCATAGGATGCAATATACATATTAATGGTTTTGGCGTTATATGCATATAATGAAGAACAACTTTAAGTGTGTGAATCAGTTTAAGCAAGTAAATTTTAATTATTATCAAAATTTTATTTAAATCATTTATGAGTCAGATTTGTAGGTAAGAATAATAACACAGCATTATTGTAACACTGTTTACTCACTTTTACTTCTTTGTTGTTTTGTATTTTAAATCGTTCACGAGGACTGTAGAACCAGTAAGCTAGTCTTGTTCCCGGTGTGGGTCGTGTAATCAGAGAGTCGGCGGGAGAAAACTACATTAATATTTCAAATAACCCATAAGTGAAATCAAAGTTATAATATGTCAACCATAATGACTGAGGGATTTGGGGAACCACATAAGAGTCCATTGAGATAAGGTGTATGTATGTGTGTGGAATATTTGTATTGCGCCCACTGCAAGTATCTAAACCCGATTTTTAGCGTTATTAGCCCTCAGACTTGCCACTGAGGAGACGAGTTGAGGGGAAATTAAATTACAGATAATTTGAAAATTTGTATTTCCAGTAGTTTTGAGATGTAAACAAGTAGGGTTACAAAGATAAACGGAACCACAAACTGAATTCAATGTACTATTAGTGGATAGGCCACTTTCAATTTGGTTATGTACATATAAGCATGTGCTCGTTAAGTTTTGAAAGAAAATAGAAACACTCCTCATCAATGAACTAGTGAAACACAATATGCCAGAGTAGTTGCATAACGAGTTAATATTTTTGGTAACTTGTTCTTCTTGAACAGATTTTGGGCTGTAAATGATTCACTTTTACAAAATGAAGAAAATCGGTATATTTTTGAACTGTCAGGTTTTATTAATAAACAAAATATCGAGAAAGGCTCTTTCACCCAACCTAAATGACGATTATGCATGCAGAGGGTAAAGCTTAGAGGGACAGAACGTTTATGAACTAAATACAAACAAATATATCTGTTACAAAAACCTCGACTTTGTTGCTCAAATAATTATATTTTACTATAGAGTAAGAAGCGATGCAAAAACTTGTTTATGCACAGTTATAGGTCCACAACCTTTGTGGGAGTGGTGGAAGCTTGTCCGTCCAGTTAAGATCCTCGCTTTCATATTCCAAGATTATATAAAATGCAATTAAGACTAAACATACACATAATAATAAGTAGCTCAGACGTAAAGGTTTCTAATCCTCTAATACTACTATTAATAATAAAGATTTATTAATGTACGGTGACGTATGATAGTAGTAAATACGAGTTGATTGATTTCGTTTGACTTGTTCAACATCTGCCCTCCATAGCGCAACTGCTGTGCCTGGTGAAGGTTGAATAGTTTTTGAATATACACAGTCAGGAATGGTACATAAAAGATTGTTTGTTCTTTTTTCCACACAAGAAATCCAAGTAAAGTACATTTTTAAGATCTTCAGATTATTTGGAATATGTGTGAACTTGTGGAAGAGTCTAATAAACTAAACACGTAAAGTTTTTGAGACGTTTACAGAGAACACTTGCGATGATATAAAACATACCTTTGCTATCGATCCCTAATTTTCTAGTACTAAGGCGTCCATTGTGTGTGTATGTGTGTGAAGTTCGTTGTGTGACACTTTTGCACCCTAGTAACCGTTTGTTCAGACTTGCAGATTCTACTTAACTACGTGCTAGGCACGTTCCGACTAATGTCGGCCGGACTACAGCGTCAGTACACCAAACATTTTGTGTTTCGCCAGTCAGAACTTTGTTGTTGCACAAAACTAAGATGAAGTGTAACATGCATACTATTAGAACCACTATAAACGGTTTTACGAAAATAATAATCCTTAAGTCATCACAATGTTAACAAGACTTTCATCAAATGATTGTAAATAAATCTACTTTTCTTGACCGTATCAGTTCTAATACAACACTTCGATATGGCTATTAATAAAGTACCTTGTAAGCGTAGTAACAATCTATTTTCGTTAGGAGTACATACACATTATACGCTGAAGCCAGATGTGCTTCGTATGCTAGGTATAGTTACTTTGTAAGCGAATAGTGCTAATAGATTTCATGTGAACGCATTTCGGAAATAACGCTCGCAGGTCTATAAGTAGAACTGACGGTACTTGGTGAGTCACTGGAAATGACTGTACGACAAAACGCATCCACAAGCATTACAAATGTTCTATTAAAACCAGACTGTGTTTTCTAATTATTTGGCGTCCCTGTTTGGCCGCATTTCTCGGGAAACGTAAACCCCAATCAGCGCTTTTGGTATGTAGGTGTGGACGTGACGTATAAAACGGAAGCATCAACTATATAATAGCACAAGCACTCGTTCAGAATGTGTGCCAAGTAGAAACACAAGTAAGGTGTATGAAATTAGAGCAAAGTGATATTGCTTGTGTTTTGTGTGTATGTTAAATTCTAAAATGACTTGTTTGAACCTGTACTGCTGTGTAGCCTTCTTAGTTTGTAACAAAGCACCCTACTTCACTGCTGATGTTTTAAAGCAAGTAAAGCTTCACCACCATTATAGCTTACTAATATGTATTAAGACAAACACCCACCGCCAACTCTCTGGCTACTTTGTTCGAATAGGGCCGAGTGCGGCCTAGTTGCTAACGTGCCGAACTGTGGAGCTGAAGTTCCATGGTTCGCGTCCCGTTACCGCAAAGAAATTGCTCTTCGCACTGTGATGGCGTTATAAAAGTGACGATCAAATTCAAATGGGCAGTGGTTGGTGTTGACTATCACTTCAAAATTAGGGATGACTAACGCTGATAACTTTGTGCAAAATCCAACAAACAACTCGAATAATAAAATTTGACTGTAATTTTAATAATAACCCCATAGCCCCCAAATGCGGGGCTCAATTTCACGGCAACGGAACGCGAGCTATGAACCCTCGGACTCACAGTCCGGCACTATCCACCAGGCCACGAGTCGTTAATGATTATTGTTTTTTATACCCGTACATTAAAAGTTGCAAACATGTGGAGTTAAACTGTATAGTACTTTTTTACAGAAGTCTGTGGACTTCCAAGTATACATCGTTACACAGTTGATATGGCTAGAAATTAGGGCTAATAATCGTATACCCTAATGCCACAGCAATGTTTTTTGATGTAGTTTTAATATTAGAATAATTAAAAAAAAAAAATTTACTGCAGAACCGATAATTTCAAAATTGTATTTGGTCTGACTTAAACATGTACGTGACACTTTTGAATTACTTTAAATTTTACCAAAGTAACAAAGGTGTTTCAGTACAGGTTTACTATTCAGATTCTCCCTGTCGTGCTGGTTTATCTTAAAGAAATCTGTTAGTGATACAAAGAATCAGACACGATCGTTAGTTTAGTTGCATCTTTCTTTTATGAAGTCCTCGACTAAATTAAGGATTGCAACCTTGCACCTGACTCCGTCTATCCCAGTCTAGTGTATATTTTGGTTGAAACGACTTCAGTGCTCTTCTTCCTAACTATGACGTGTCAAACCCTAACGTTCAGAAAATAAAAAAAACAAAAAACGATCGATTCTCATTAGCACGTTGTATTCACTTTTTCATATACAGAGAAGAAAAGTTTAGGGGAATGTAAAGATATTTTAAAACTATTTTTTACTCACTTTTTATAGGAGGTGGGGCTGTTATATGGAAAATATTTACACTTCTCTTTAGTTACTGAAATGTCATATTCTTCTTCTGATTGTAGCTCACACAGACATCGAAGTGTTCTGAGTAAAGTAGATTGCGTTATATTTTTTCCATTTCCTCATTTTTAACTAATTTTACGAGGCACCACTATTTGTTTATGGATTTTCAATATTTGTCTTCCATTTTACTAGGGTCTGGCGTGGCCTGGTGGTTAAAGCGCTCGACTCGCAATCTATTGGGTTGCGGGTTCGAGTCCTCATCACTGAATATGTTCGACCTTTCAGCCGTGAGGGCGCTATAATGTGATTGTCAATCCCACTATTCGTTGGTAAAAGATTAGTCCAACAGTTGGCGGTGGGTGGTGTTGAAAAGCTGCCTTCCCTCTAGTCTATCGCTGCTAAATTGTGAGTGGCTAGCGCAAATAGCCCTGTGTAGCTTTGCGCGAAATTCAAAACAAAACATTTTACTATTACATAGAAACGTTTGTTCTCACCGTGATTAACTATTATTGTGGAGATTTATATACACTAGTTTTAATTATACGGTGATCTTTAGCACGGGAGTAGCTCCTGTTGTTGAAAAGTAAGCTTCGCTGTGGTATTTACAGGTAAATGAAATGAACTAGTAAGAAGGGGCTGAAAATGTTACCGAATACAAATGGGATAAAAGAGGCTACATTTTACCATCTGATGAGATATCGTTACAAATTGTGATATTGATTCGTAATATCTGTTTCATTATTTGTTGTTATTAGATGAATGTCTGCATTCCAGTGCAGTGGTTCAATGTTCATCGATTGCCATAGAAACACGCCAAAGATAGATTTTTATTTTGTTTTAAATATGATAGATAAGAGAAGACCTATCCTTATTGTTACATCTTTCTTTAAATCGTTATCTCAGCTAAAAACTTGACGATATATCCATTTTATTTCTTCTTACATATAGTAGTGTTTCATGAAAAGTCAGTTGTGACACCTTATTGGGTACTTTATCACATCCCAAATAATTACTTGAAACAAACAACTAAATTACCAAATCGTATAGCTGGATCCTGGATTAATCATCAAAATATCGTATAAAACAAACTTCTAATTCGACTAAATGTCACTAATAAAAAAAAATCTTAGTGAAACTAGTCCATAGAGCCCTCACAAAGATGACACGTGCAAAACGAACTTCCCTCAGTGCATTAAAGAACGGACTACTGGACCTACTTTGTTTGTATATTAGCATCAGAGAAAGTAAGCTCATAAGTTTGTTCTGAGCAGTATGCCGATAGCCGTTTATTTTTAGGTGTTTCGGTTCAGATATCAATGTGGCATTCTTTCTCTTAACTGGGGATTTTGTTTTAGGGGCCAGCTTTTCCAAAACGTCTCAGTGTTTCTGGCGACTTTGTTAGTTTTCTACTACCCCAAGGTGGTTCTGGGTGTGGTGAAAGTTGCCAGACGTAGATATATACACCACTTGGTACTGGAACAGATTCTTGTACAGTTCTATCGTTTATTTTCTGGTTTGATGATGGTGCTGGACGATCTGTGACATTACTTACATAAATTCGTTCTGACTGAATATATCTTTATGAATGCTGACTGCTGTTGTTGCGTTTGGTAATGCTTCATCCATCCTTTTTCAAAGGACCATAAACATTGGTTTATGGGTTGGAGTCTCTGGAAGCAATGAGAAGAAAATGACAAGAGAACAGTATCATTTTATTTGTAGTCGACAGTTTAGTCCAATGACACGCGGAATTTGTGCCTATCGAGAAGATCTGCATTTTATTTTGTACACTTTGTGACCTTCATAATGTTTCATTACTTTGTCATCCACCCTAATAAGTGAAGCTGGCCCAATGGACTCTTGCTGATCACGTTGATAAAGGGAGCTTGGAAATTCACCATCAGAAATATAAAAATCGTTGGTGCTGAGTATCCACTTGCACTGATGACTAACGCAAGCAGCCTCGCTCGGAAGCTGTTGTTGAACTCATGTTTTGGCTATATACTTCGAATAGAACATTGAACAGTTGTGATGCCCGTATCGTTGACATTATATATATGTCATTACACTTGAACTTATAACGTTATAATATCTCTGATAAATTCACAAAAACATTTTCCACATTAGTTTTGTTAAAAATCGTGACTTCTAGCTTTGGGTAAATATATGGCCATGATTGAGTGTCATTTCAGAAATTGTGTGAACGACTCGGCTCTAGCCATCCCCGCATCACATAGGTCACCAGAATCTTCTCCCATAGAGAAACCCATCTATCCAAACTGTTTGTTTTTCATCTTATACGTTCTAGTCTGTCTGGCAAAACCTTACGGTTAGGGCACTCGATTCACATCCTGCTGGGTTATGGGATCAAAACCCGTTGTCGTACACGCTCTTTCAGCCGTTGGGTCGTTATAACGTGACAATCAATCGCACTATTCGTTGGTAAGTAGTTAGCGGTGGGTGGTGTGGACTAGTTACTTTCCCTGTAGTCTACCACTTCAAAATTGAGGACGATTAGTGCAGTTAGCCCTCAAGTAGCTTTTCACAAAATTCAACAAAAATGTTTTAGTCATGATGGAAGTCTGGAAATACAGAGAATGTTGCATTAAAAACTCGTGGGGGTAGTTATTACAACTGGGCAATAAGGTTGGGGAATGCTGTTATACTATGTAGCAACTAGCCCCAAACAATGTCAACCATGTGTGTCACCATGCGCACTAAAAAAAAATATCAGTAATCATTGCCACGTTGTACATGGATGACTCGTATACACGCTGTCTAACCTCACGTCAGGAAGATTTAGTTATTAAAATGATACTTAACACTTTCTCCGTACATAACTAATTACCCAGAATACCAGAAAATCGTATTTATTATGATTATTTTACTTTTTTTTGCTACAATTTGAAAGCTCGCTGGACTCCAATCTTTACTTCCTTTTACGTTCTGATCACGTGCTTCTTTAGACAACCCCATCTACACAGGATGTTTGGAACTATGAATATTGTAAAATTAGCTTCGATCTCTCGTATATTGAATTAATTGTTAAAAATTTGTACTCTGTATTTTTAGTGAAATGTATTCCAGTATCGTGTGTATATACTCTATGGAAATCGGTTATGAGTGATCAAGGTTATCCACAGCTTTGCTATGACCTTTCGCTCGTCACCTGTGTGTGTACGAGCTGTTATTATCGGGTAGGCAACCGACTAGGGCGACATATTAGAGGAGCTGAAAATATGAATAATTCTACTGACTAATTCACTTGATAAGGTCACTGTAAATATATAATACCGCCTTTCTTATGTTCCTCCTTGTTGAATCTGCCGCGGGTAGCCAATGGGAAAGCAGGGAGGGGAGCAGAATATTAAATTTCTTTTTCCCTCCTTCAGGAAGGGCCCGGCATGGCCAGGTGGTTAGGCGCTCGACTTGCCATATGAGGGTCCACGTCACATCAAACATGCTCGCCCTTTCAGCCGTGGGAGCGTTATAATGTAGCGGTCAATCC